>NC_040045.1:19200555-19397828 GCF_003713205.1 Coffea eugenioides | reverse complement strand
AAAATTACACCTACCTTCCCTATTTTTACTATTTAAGTAACATTTTAGGCCCAAAAAGCTATACATTTTCTCAAAATTCCTATAATACCCTTGAGCTATAATTCACAACAAAAACATAAAGAAAAAAAATGGTTTACAATCTCTATTTCATTTATCTTTACTTGCTATCACTATTACTTGCTCATCAACATCCAAATCACCATTAAATAAATACTAATTTTTGTTCTGATATTCCTATTTTATCTAAAAATTTCTGATGCAGACCATTGTATCAACTATAAAATGCTACACCAAATGCCCAAAAAATTACCTATAATCTCATATCAAAATCATATTTTACTTAATACACAACAATATTCATCAATATCCCTAAATTTCAATTTTATGACTGCCACCTTTTTAATACAAAATAATGTAAACCATTACTGCTAATATCAATATCCAATATGCTTCATTGGCACATAGTTCAAAATCAATCAAATTCTCTCTATAGAAATAACATCAATAATTGTAAATCAAATATAAAAACACAATGCAGTTATAAATATATACCAAGAACACTTTTTTTTCATGGCAACCATAATAGTATAACTTATATTTAGTCCCTATTCCACTTCCTGTTCTTAATTTTTATTTTTTTTATCACTATCACTATCTTTATCTCCATCTAGTTTGATAATAAAATTAGCACTCAATTTGTCATTGACAATTTCAATTTGCTAATGCCTATCAAAAATTGGAAACAAAAATGGGCGCAAAAAAACTATTTAATAATAATGGAAAATCGAGAATTGGGAATAGATACCAAGATATATAAGTATTGGTGTTTTAGTGTGTATGATAATTTTATTAGTGGTGATAGTACACATTTGATTGATAATAATAAATAAATTAGTTTAAAAGTACAATAGATGTAAGAGAAAGACGATAGATAGTTAAATAGAAAAGACTGTAATTTAAATTATTAGTCGATAATAGATGAGAGAGCTTTAATATTTGATAAAGTTTTTTAATGAGTTGACAATTAATGAAGGGCATTATTGTAGTTTTATCATATCAAGGGAGGTTTCTATAATTATGTAGAACTCAAGGGAGCCGAGTGAAATTGTTGAAAACCTCAAGGGAGGTTTCTGAAATTATCCCATTAAGATATAAAGTCATCTTGAATTGGATCTTTTTGTTTTCGAATGTTGCTACCTGCTAATAAAGTACAAATGCTTTACTTTTTTGTTAAAAGAATTCGGCTACCGAAGTAGATATTAATAATACAAATGCTTTTTGGTGGCCTGCATTTTGATATTATTAAAATTTTAGTTAGGTTAAAGATTCTACCAAACCACAAACCACGAAAAAGCCAACGACCTCTTTATCTTTGGCCACCAGTAGGGACAGTCCCTCTTGGAATGCTGGTTGGGAAATCAAATCTCATAGTTAGCATCAAATGCAAGAAATTCTTAGGTTGTGTTGGGATTGCATTTTTCTGAATTTTTTGTAGAAAAAATACTGTAGCAATTTAATATATGTAAGGTAAAAAGGTGATAGGGAAATGTGTTCATGAAAAAAGTAACAATTTTCGACGAAAAATGACTGTCCAAACAAGACCTTAGTTTTCTAAATTTAGCGGATGTTATAATACACTCATCTAATTTAGAAGTAGTTTAGTCTCCTCCAATTTTCAATAGTCACGTTAGGCCTGTTCCCTTCTTTCATAATATATGAGTAGTCATTGTTGACGTTTATCCAAAAGAAAAAAAACAAAAAAGCCAACGATCTCGAAGCTGGCCAGCATGGTTCGTTTATTTTTTATTAGTCTATTCATAATTCCCCCGAAAAGGTAAGCATAGACGGCAATCACAGAAAAGAAAATGATTCGTTTATCTTTTATTAGTCTATCCATAATTCGCCCGAAAAAGTAAGCATAGACGGCAATCACAGAAAAGACAGCAGATGACACGAGGATTATTGTCGGCACAGCAAAAAGTTTATTTTATTAAACAATTTAATTTGTTTTAACTAACTCGTTTTGTCGTTTTGATCTCTTGTCCGTTATCCATATACTGATTTTTCTACTGAAAGCTATGAAAAAATTCTATGTATGAATATTATTACACGTATATTTTTTAAATGTACGACCAAAATTTTGGTTGAAAAATACATGTTCGATAGCATTATAGATGAAAAATCATTTGTGAATAGCACAAGTATATATATAAAGTTCGGAATTAAAGTACGGGTTAACTTGCTATGAATTTTTAGATGTTATGCCATTTAATACAAGTTTTTACTCACACTCTTGTGGATGAGATATTAAATTAGTTGTAATTTTATTATATTGTTGATATTTTCTGCATATATATATATATATATATATATATATATATATATGAAAAAGAGACTACCACAAATAATTTTGTTATTTTTTTACATGATTCATAACATATGTATTTATTCTAATAAAAATTTTAAAATTTTGTCATAAATTAAATGTGATTCCTGAAGTATAAATTTGGAAAAGTTTACTACATCTTTTGTACATCTAGTTGACAAAAATCTAGTTATTTTTTAGAGTATTTGAGAAATGAACAGAATGGGGAAAGTTTTTTAATTTATACTAACAGACATATACTCCACGAATATAATATAAATATTTGTTAACTACTTTGCAGCATCAAGTAGACAGTAGCCATATATATCAATTATTGATGATCTAACAGATGCTGTAGTACTTTTTAATTCATTTTGTTGTTTCAAGAAGTAAAAAAGTATTATCCTTTATCATCGGAAACTTTTGAACAATGTATTTGTCTCTCTCCTCATACTATGCTCCGAGAAATTTATTCCCACCCAGTTTGTTCCAAAAGATATAAAATTCTTTATAGCTCTTAATGAAAAGAATACATTTGCTTTAAATGCATGGTTAACTTAATGACATTGATCATAGCCTCACAATTTCTAACTTTTTGCATTATATGCCACAAACAAAGTCTACGAGTATTTTGGTAATACCTTAACGATGGCAATTTTCGTTGCGTATATTAATCAATTGTAATGGCAATTGGAGAATGACTAGGCAAGCAAGTAAGCCAAGTTTTGAACAACCAAACTAAAGGAAAATACAATTTGAGTCCCCAATAAGTAACATATCTATTGTTTCAGTCCTTAAAGTTTCAACAAAAAGCAGATCTGGTCACCATTACTTAGTACCTACGCAGTTTTAGTCCTCCAAGTTTTGTTAAGAATAAATTTGGCTTCCACTATATCCAATTTAAGGCAAATTTAGGACATTTGAAGAATTTTTCTCAATTACTAATAAAATTTAGTCATGTACTCTAAAGTGTGCATTTAATGAAGTTTAGGAATAAAGAAGCAACATAGTGCTAACTTTAAACAATAAGATTAAGAATCAGCAACAAACGTGCTGCACAAAAAAAAAAAAAAAAAAGACACGTGCTAACTAATTAACTACTACAAATGAAAAGAAATTGGTTTTAAATACAAAATTGAAGCTAGATGTAGCGTCCAATTCAATGATCCAGGATTCATATTGCTTTATATCCCTACCGCCACCAAGCAAAATGCCCTAACACTCAAATTCTTCAAATAGTTTAACAAAATTTCATTTTTTCTTTGTATGTTTTGTTAATTAGTTACTGATTTATCATCATGTGAGTTTTTGTTGTCATTCTAAGTTAGCCGCCGTTTTGCTTCTTTTTAAAAAAAAAAAAATTAATTTTACAAATACGTAACTGTACATAGTCATCACATTAGTAATTGGGAAAATCTATCAATTGTCTTCAATCTGTTTCAAAATAAAAACGTTTGGGGATCAGGTTTGCTTTTTGTCAATATTTTAGGGGCTAAAGTTGCATTAGGTGCCAAATATAAGGAATCGTATTTATTTTGGTCAAAATTTTAGGAACTAAAATCACACAAGTGCCACTATTGAAGACCAAACTGCATTTCTCCTACGAAATAAAGAGTTCACTTGTTTCATTTGTAAACAAATTACAGCCTAGCGGAACTAATTGACCATGATGATTAACTTTAACAAAAGAAGCAAATGACATATCGCAGTACTTTGTCATGGTTCGTCCCCAAGCCACGCTTCACATACCAATTTTCAGGTAAAAGTATATGTCCGCTACACTTTATCATGGAATGCATATCATAAGCATTATATATTTCATTCTTTTTAGGTGAAAAGGATGCCTTTTCCAATGATTTGAAGGACCACAAGCCAAAAATGAATTACCCTTGCATTAAAGTACAGATTAAGAGACTTGAGGAAAGACAAGAATATGCCTATAGTAACGATACGGAAACTTTTATGTCAGATGGTAGTTGCTGTAGGAGGAGTTCTATGCGAGTATACAAGGTTCCATTGGTTTTATTTAACATGTCCATTTGGTTCCATTTGGTTCTGCATAAAATTTTTTCGTTGATTCTAGACTAACTCACTACAAGAAAATTGACTTTTCACGACGCCAGAAATATGCTGCAAAAAGTCCAAAAACCGCCGCGAAAACCTTTTTGCGGCACAAATGCGACGGAATTAAATTGTGTCACAAAAGTAGCCGTTACAAAAGAAAACGACACAATTTTTCAACATGTCGCATGCATTTGCATCACTCTACTTGCGGCACAAAAAATGCGCTACAAAATGTCCACAATGTCATGCGACAAAAACTTGCGTCGCAAAAAAGTCACCAATATAAAGACCAGAAATCAAATTTTTCATGGTACAATAATTATCATGCTCAAATATCCTAAAATCGAATATTATAACAAAATATAGTTCCACAATACACTAGAATAAAGTACCATACATTGTTTTAGTCAAATTCTACAAACTTTATCATTTAATATTGTTCGCTCCAATTACAAGATGTTTCATATATTCCAAAATGTGCTTGTCTTCAAAAGTACAACACTTCATCATACATCTCTCAAAAACATCTTCATATCTCCCAATCCGCATGCTTCCAATGTACCATCAAGTCTAGGGCTGCAAAGTGTATTCTATTAGTCCCCTGCTCATATAACCCCAACCCATTAAGCATGAAGAAAACGTTAATATAACAATAGATACTGAAACGGAATTTGTAATTCAACCTTTTCACAGACACTGAAAATTAAGACCACTTCTACTACATTATGTCCCATAAATAGCTGGCTAAATCTTAACAAAAACAGCTCGTCTTCCCAATCATACAAATACTCAATGGAAAACTTGACAGAATAGAGTTATTTCCAGAAACTTTTCCAGTACCTCAAGCAAGTCGTTTGCAAGTAGTCCTGCTCCTTTTCTTCTTTGTATGATGGTTCTGGTATAACAAAAGACTAGTCAATTAAATATCAACAAGGAGCTCATGCACAAATAGTCATCAACAAGGAAGTCATGCACAATTCAATATCAACAAGGAACTCAGCAAAATTGGTCTTCTATAGAAGGACCAACTCAAAGTACGCATACTATACCTCAAGAATATCAGCAATTGAAGAAACTTTTTTATTCATTTCACACTTGTTTATGTCAGCATCATTTGTTCCAACTTCCTTGTACATTTCAGCATCATTTGTTCCAACTTCCCTGTTCATTCTATCACCAACCTGTTACATTATCAACAAAGTGTGAAGAAAAGAAAATCAGGCCATAGCTGCTGATATTTCAGAGAGTTTGAACACAAAATCGAATTGTATGAATTAATATACAACCTCTAATGAGTCCGAAATTTGAGATTGTTTTGCTGCATTCATTTCTCTTCTTTGGAGTGATGCCAAGTCACATGTGGATGCCCTCTGGAAGAACAAAGATCAATAGTAACTAAAGCAATAAAAAAATTAGAAAAACTATAATATTTAACAAAATAGTTATCCCAAACCATTCTTGCTTCAAATTGAGCAATCAACTCCTCCTTAAAATCTGCCAATTTCGAATTCATTTCTTCTCGTAGTTCACCACGTATGATTTCCACTTTCTCATTCACTGCATCCTCAAATGCTTTCTTTTGTCCATCATTCATGTTATCTGACATCCTATACACGTCTTTTGGAGTCGCACCTACCCCATAAGTTCGAAGACGACCTGGTTTTTCAGGTCCAAGAATATTTTCATAGAGTATATCTTTCACAAAATTATCATCCCTGGATGTCTCTGGCAGTTTTTGTATTTCCTCATTCATAGTTGCCTAAATTGAAAAACAGACAGAAGAAAGAATTATTTATGAAGTAAAACCAATAAAAAGTGACTAAAAGCTATTCTTACAATTGTTTGTGAAGTCAACTCATCCATTTGTTTTCCTTGTCTTGAATGAATAAAAACGTCTAGTTTCGAAGGCTCTTTTCCAGTTTTAATCCGAAGCTGCCACATATTCAATGTACAAACTAAAGTGTTAATATTTCTAAATAAGACTATGTTCCAGAAAAAATTGCTAGAAACATAAGCATTAGAATTTAATATACCTCTTCCCTGAGGTTCACATGATCTTTTCGCCCTGTTCGATGTGGCATCTTTTATTTTTTTCGATTCTTGCTATTAATCTTGCTTTGCTTCTAATTATGTACAAAACAGAAAAAGGTAGTTAACAACACATCAAAATCATAATAGCACTAGAATTTAATTCAAAAGCAAAAGAGATGTGACAATAAATACATGCCTTGACATCTTCTGAGCTCCAATAATCAACCAAAATAGGCCATTGATCCTCCTCAACTCTTGCAGGACAGTGTGCTAATAGCCATGACCTGTGCCTCCTATAAGGAGTGAAATACATGCTCTTGACTTTTGATTTCCAATTTCTCCACAATTTGCTGACCCTTATCATTTGTACTTTCTTGCATGTATCATCAATATTTGTATTTCTCTATCAAAAATTACAAAACAAAAGTTTAAACATTCACAAGCTACAAGATTGTATGAAATAAAAAGAAAAAAAATGTTGCTAACTTTGATAGTGAGTCAAAATACCTTAATATCTTCCCAAAATCTCTCCTTAGATCCTTCAGGCATGGCCCTCCAATCTGTGTACGTGAGTGGTAATTTATTACCATCCTTTACTAAGATTCCTACTTGACTTATATACTGTGTAGCATTAGGACCAATTACTTGGCCCCGTGCATTCCAAACTAACTCCAATTTCTTTCCACCACCCCAACCAGCACTTCGTCTGGCTAGTCCTCTACCACTATTGTCTCCTGTGTACAAAAAACACATACACATACAAAAGAAGAAATTGTGATTCATATAATTTTTTTTATGAATATTATACAAAGCTTATAATAAGGAATGCTAGACTCAAAACTATTTGTGGTAATCTTTTCTTTTCCAACCGACCTTCTTCACTAGAATCATCATCATCAAAAGTACCATCAAAGACATCCTCTATGTCTTCTGAATCATATGAAGAACCTGATCCAGCTTCAGAATCATTGTTATCAAAGGAATCTGGTTGCTCACGATGGTCTACTAGTGGTTGAGAATGAAAGCCTTGACCGATATGTGAATTAGGATGGGAATTTAGTTGAGAATCAGCCTTGGAGTTCAACTGATGTGAATTGGCTTTAGAGTTGAACTGAGAAGCAGCAATAAACCTAGAAGCTGAGTTTGAATTTGAATTGGAGTCATGTGATTTCGCTTGACAATTAGGTCGAGAAACAGAGTTTGAGCTAGATGTAGGGTCTATGCGTATTCCAGGCATTGCCCCAATGAATTTATGTGCTGGAGGCTTTGAATAATGACTGGGGCAAGTCTGATAAGATTGAGAGCTTGACTGTAGTGCAGGGTTCAAACTATTAGTGGACTCAATATGCGCTCCGGACATTGGCCCAACAACTTTGCGGGGCCCCTTCTTACTTGGTGCCATGGAAAACCTATAAAAGCAACTTCTGATTTTTGAAGGCAAAGTTAAGTAAGATGATTAATTTTACTGGCTTTTTTCAGAAACCAATCACATAATTCAGCAAGAGAGTGTTGTATCATCTTACTTTTGGAGTTTAAGTTTCTAAAATCTGCAAACACAAAGAACATATACATATTAAGGAACTATAACCCAATGAAACCAACATTACCAACTTGCTAATATGAACATAAGGAATCATAAATTGAACATAAGATAAATCCAGCATTACCAACCTGCTAAAAAAAGAAGTAGAATGCAGGTTATCAAGGAGACTAATATGAACATAAGGAATTATAAATTGACATCCAAGGCAGTGAAAATGATCCCACAATTAATATTTTTCATACTAAAATATTTTAATGTAATGCGGATTATGAATCTGCATCCTTCATTCTAGTTGATGGGTAATATATGTTTTCCTTGTTTTAGATATGTTAAGTAGTTATTTTGGACCAATATAAAATTTCTTGAAAAAATATAGTTAAGATACACAGCCCTTGTAATATGCTTTGTGCAAATCCCCTACACTTTCTAAAGATTACCGATATTTATATATCATCCTCTATAAATTCAATGCATCACTAGGCTAACAACACTTGAGCTGCATTTTTCCCGCTTCAATCCTCAATGGCAGTCAATCTTTTACTCCTTGCTTTCCTTCTCTTCTGTTTCATGGTACTCAAAATTCTCAAAAGACCCTCTGGGAAAAATTCAAGATTGAATCTTCCGCCCGGGCCTAATCCACTGCCTATCATAGGAAACATACATCAACTTTTTGGCTCCCCAAACCCATTGTATCACTTGCTGAGAGACTTGGCAAAAGAATATGGCCCATTGATGCACCTCAAGCTTGGTGAGACGTCAAACATCATTGTCACTTCAGCCGAAATGGCCAGAGAGATTTATAAAACACATGATATCACATTTGCTTCAAGACCCTCTCATCATCCCGCATTCAAGATTGTTTCTTATAATTTCGCTGATATCATGTTCTCCCCCTATGGAAAATATTGGAGAGAATTACGAAAAATCTGCAACATGGAACTTCTTAGTGCAAAATCCGTGCAATCTTTCCGATCAATTAGAGAAGATGAGGTGTTCGATGTAATTAAATCGATTTCTTCACAAAAGGGATCAATTATGAATCTAACCAGAAGCATTTTCTCTCTCACTTATAGCATCACCAGCCGCTCAGCATTTGGCAAAAGAAACGAAGACACAGAAGAATTTATACAACTTCTAGATGAAACCAATGGTTTAGCAACAGGGTTTAGCTTAGCTGATATGTATCCTTCTGTTAAGTTGTTTCAAGTGATGGCTCCGATGAGATTTAAGTTGGAGAAAGCACACAAGGAGAGTGATAAAATACTTGAAAATATTCTCAATGAGCATAAAGGGAACAGCAAGGAGGCAATACAGGGGGGTGGAGAATGCAAGGAGGATCTCGTTGATGTTCTTGTCAATATTCAGAAACGCGGGGACTTTGAACCTCAGCTAACTGATACAAACATCAAAGCGATCATGTTGGTAAGTTAAACTTAAAATCACTAGATTTTTAAGCTTTGCACTTCACTTTTATATTTTTTCTAGGGTTGATCATAACCATATGTTTGACTACTGGTCCATTGGTATAAAAGCCGCCATTCTGTCATTTGGCTCCGACCTTTCTTCCATGAACTATTGGTCGACCAGAGGCAGAATTACACTGGGGGCACGCAATAGGGAAGTGGGGGCACATGCAGTGGGGGCACATGCACTGGCCCCTTCAAAATTGTGTAATTACCCTTATAGTTCTTTAACCTTTTAATCTTTGCCCCCACTAATTGAGAATTGAAACTTCACATTTATCTAATTTCATAACTTGATGGAAATGGATTTTGGAAATCCAATAACCTCTTGCTTTAATTATTTAGCTTCTCTTTAACTTGTACCTTATTACATAAAAGTCAAGCATTGTAGCTGAAAGTTGTACGGACTTTAAGTAAAACAAAATTTAATTTGCCTAGAAATAGCTGTGTTCCTTTAGTTTATTATGCAATCTATTGTTGCTGCACAAACAAGCATCTACCATATATCTTCTGACCAACTCTTCTTCTTCTCCTCAAGTCATCTCCTCAACCCCGTCACCTTCTCGTGGAGTTGCAAACAATTTGAAGTTTTTTGAAGTGCAAAATTTTGAAAATTTATCGTAGAGGTGTCAAAATAGGTGATTTTGGATTAATTCATTTTATAAATAGATATGAGTATATTCAATTACCCATTTTTGACTTGAAATTTTACTAGCCTTCTTTTGGATGTTGTTTGATAAGAAATAATGATATTTTATTTTTATTGGGTTGGTAAGAAATTCAAATCAACTTAACACCCAAAATTGAATTTGAATGTGCAATTACTTTCAAAAGGTTATAAATGTATAATATGATTCAATCCAAATTAAATGGATTTAATTGAGTCACCCATTTAAATCCATTTAAAGTTCATTGCATACCCAAATTCACTTATTAGTAGATGGATTTGAGCAGGTCAATATAATTGGGTTGTAATTAAAATCTATAATGTGTCCAAACAATTGTAAATGGTTCTATATAATTTTTGAAGGAAAGCACTTGTTTTATTAGTGAATTTGTGCATGTCACTTTAAGTGAAATTTTTCATGCAATAGTTGTATTTTTTTTTAAAAAAAGTTGTATTATTTTGAATTTATTATTATTTTGAACTTATTATTTTGAATTTATTATTCAAATATTGTTGGTATGTCCTATATTTGGAGGAAAACAATAAGCAAACATATTGTGTGTTCTTTTTGCCCCAGTGAAACTTATTTCTGGCTCCACCGCGGTGATCGACCAGCATCATTTTTCATAAATACATAATTTATAGCCATTTTCGGGGAGATTTGCACAATAGTTGTAGATGGACGTCAGCGAATTGTTTTCTTAAGCCATGTGTGAACGAAATTAATTTATATAGCAGCTGATGACAAAATGACTAAAATTTGGGGAGGAAGACATGATTAAATTAAAGTGATTCTTTGAGGTCTTTATTGCTGCTGCATGCAAATTAACATGCAAGTAGATATAAACTTAATGTTAGGGATGGCAACAGGTGCGGGTGCCTGCGGGAGTCTATTGGGGCGGGGGCGGGGGCGGGGGAAAATTTTTTCCCCCCGTTTAGACCCCCGCCCCGGCCCGCCACCCGTTTGGAAAAAAAAAAGATATATATATGTGCATAATTATATATATAATGATATTATCAATTATACTACTAATTATACATGTCTATTAATAAAAATTATTAATTATTTATACTAAATTTATGAATACATTTATATTAAATTCCTAACTACACTTAATACAATAACACTTTTTTCTAAAAAAACACAATAATAATTTAGTGATTGTATTTGTATCAAAAGTAAAAACTTGATTATTTTAGTTATATTTGTTTTATCATATTAGATTATATTTAAATATCTTTGTTTAATTATTTTTATGAGTTTCAATTGTGAAGTTACAATGAATAATAATTTGATGATATATTAATATTTTAGTACTTGATTATTTGCTCAAATTTAATTATAATGAAATTATATAATAAATTTTTTTAAACCCCATGAGTGCCCCCGCAGGGGAAACGGGGTGAGGCGGGGCAAGCGGGGGGCGGGGGCAGGGGGAATTAATAGGCAACAGGGCAGAGGGTGGGGGAGGGATCCCCTGCCCCACCTCCGCCCCATTGCCACCCCTACTTAATGTATAGCACGACGAAATTGATACAGCTTCACTGAACCCTCTTCAAAGATGCATGATGTATGTAACAGCGGAACAGTGCATCCTAGAACATCTCCTCATGATCCTGTTCACTACTAGTTCCTAAAATTTTTCAACACATTTTTCACTGCCCTAAAATCATTTTTACAGGTGATCTAGTTGATCATGCCGCCTTTCTGAATCGAATTATTTCCATTCTTTATGTGTGCATAAAAATGATCGAATTACCAAAATCGAAACTGCTACCAAGATATATTATAAACAATTAAGAAACCTAATTCAAAAGTTTTTGAAGGTGAACAACAGAACAGGAACAAATCCAGAAGTCCTACATCCAAAGTGATTGGATATTCTATCTGAGAATAGTCACATGGTCCGAGTGACAAATTTTTATTTTCTTTAGACAAAGAAGGAAAAAAAACCAGATTCTAGTTTTAATTATTTTAGTCAATCATCACACCATGAGTTCATTTAGGGATCCAAGTGTTGAATATGTGATATTTATTCCGCAACGGATCTTCTGTCCCAAATCCTGTCTCACATCCTGTCCCACTTCTTCTAATCTTGCCAAATGTCCCTTGATAAATCAAACTATCAAACAACCCAACCTGAACCATGTTAAATTGATTAATCAATTAACCGGACAAAAAACCTTAAATCTGTGCAACCAAAACCGATTAAAATAAAAACTATCTCACAAAATCACAATAATCAATTAAAAAAAGCCCTAAAACTCAATTTAACATCTGTCCTCTTGTCATTATCTTCACCATCTTCACCATTGAAACAGACCCAATTGACCTTCCGTTGTGCAATAGTGTGGCAGTTTTGTAGAGGTGTATAACACATCTCTAGAGGTGTATAACCCATCTTTTTCACCTTCACCTTCATCTCTCGAGCGGAAGTACCCATTACCCAGTACAAATTTAGCCAGAAGCGGAGTGTTTGTGCGGGAAAAATCTTCTTGGTGGGTTTATTCAAAATTGCGCAACGGAAGTGCGCAACATGGAAGTGCTGAAACTGCAGGTTCACCTTTGGATTCCTACACTCTTGCAGACGCAACACGGAAGTGAGGTGCAGGTGCTTCTTCAAAGGCCGCCTCTCCTCTCGTGCGTATTCAATTCAAAACTGCCACACTATTGCACAACGGAAGGTCAATTGGGCCTGTTTCAATGGTGAAGATGATGAAGATGATGATGAGAGAACAGATGTTAAACTGAGTTTTAGGGCTTTTTTAAATTGATTATTGTGATTTTGTGAGATAGTTTTTATTTTAATCAGTTTTGGTTGCAGAGATTTAAGGTTTTCTGTCCGGTTAATCGATTAATCAATTAATCAATTTAACATGGTTCGGGTTTGGTTGTTTGAGAGTTTGGTTTATCAAGGGACACTTAGCAAGATTAGAAGAAGTGGGATAGTGTGCGAGACAGGATTTGGGACAGAAGATCCGTTGCGGAGGACGAGGAAGATCATCGCATTGTGCAAGAAATAAGGAAGCAAGACATGTGCAATTTCACCGCATGCACTCGGCACCAAATTGTGCTGTCCCATAAGGCAAAAAGAACAAAGCCCAACCAATTCAGTATAATTACAAAAATTTGCACTGTCAAATCTATGCTGGACAAAGGGCCAGCAAGTCCAGAGCAGCGCACATTGAAAAGATCAATTAGAGATTGGACATAGGCGCTTTTATATTAGAAAAAATAATTCAAAACGTGTCTCATATTTTATAAAATAATTTTTTTTATCTCACACTTTTAAAAATATAATTTTACGCCCTTTGCAAATTCACATTGATCAAATTTGATCCCTACCTAAGTTTCCGACTAGTTTTCGGCCGGCATTCATCACGTACCTTGCATGTGATCATTTTGTAAGGGCAAAATTATCAAATCATGATCATTTTGTAAGGGTAAAATTATCAAATCAAAATTTATATAATCCCTTATATTTCATAAAATGAATTGTTTCGTCCCTCACGTTTTACAAAATAAAATTTTTCATCTCTCACATTTCACAAAATAAATTTTTTCATCCCTCATTGACCATGTGTATGAATAGTTTTTTTTTTTTTAAATCTATGTGCATATCTATTTGATTTCACTTGAACAGTATGAATAGCATATAATATATCTCTATTTAATTTCACCGAAACAGACTAATTGTAGCCGTACATATGCTATTCAATGGATATATACATGCATTTAAATCTAACAATTTTGTTTTAAACCCATATATATATATATATTTGATTTCACCATGTAAATCTATTCACTATTTGTAATCTTTTCTATAGTCATGCTAACAAATTGCAATTTAAATCTGAAATTTTTACTCGCCACCTTTAAAACCAACAGTTGAATTTCTTGCCTTGTGATTATCTTAAAATTTGAAAATGTCAATCATTTACTTCTTTTTGTTATACTTTTTCTTTATTTATTCTTTCTATCCAAATTCAATTCGATGTAAACACTTGATAATGTTTAGGATTAAATGTCTTCTTTGTTTTCGATTTTCGAGTAAAAGAAACTGAACATGAGTGAAAAATTAATAAATTTTTAAAACCCCTGTATATATCTATTTTTATTTCACCTGAATAGTACGTTCAGGCAAAATCAAATAGAGATATATTACATGTTATTCGTACTGTTCAAGTGAAATCAAATAGATATATACATGAGTTTAAAAAAAAAAAGTTATTCATACACATGATCAATAAGGGATGAAAAGTTTTATTTTGTAAAATATAAGGGACAAAACAATCCATTTTGTGAAATGTGAGGGACAAAAAAATTCATTTTTGAAATGTGTGAGACTATAGATCGGATTATGTAAATTTTGATTTGACAATTTTGCCCTTAAAAAATGATCACTAGCAAGGCACATGGTGGATTCCGATAAAAAACTAGTCAAAAATCTAAATAGAGACCAAATTTGACCAATGTGAATTTATAAGAGATATAAAAGTATATTTTAAAAGTGATGGACGAACAAAGTCATTTTGCAAAATGTGAGAGACATTTTAAATGATTTTCCCTTTGCCTGACACTCGGATTTCTATTAATTTGTTTTAAAGGAATTTTATTGATTGATAAAATTTAATGAAAGGTTGTATATAATTTTTGACATTAATTTGGAGTCATTGAGGAAACAGTCAGAACATTTTTATATGGCATTTTAGATGGGTTTTGCCCGTATATTTTGGATTTACATATGTGAGACGCGTACACCAATGATATATTATCATACATAGAAACAAATGAAGTCTGAATTATAAATTGTTACCATGCTAGAATTCCTATGGATATTTCAGCTAGAAGGGATACACGAACATTTTGCCTTTGTTTAGAAGTTGCTGAGGTCTCGTCAATAAAAGATTAATCTACATTGACACAATTTTTAATTAGAAAGAAACAATCTTGGAGCATATTAAATACTAACAGCTGAACTTTGCATTGACTTACTCTAGTTAGTTAAAGAACCTATATTGTCCCACTAACTATCATGCCTAAGCTTTTTGATTAATGATTAATAATTGAAACACATTTTGAACATAGAATGGTATCATTGATTCCTGACACAAGCCCACACAAAAACACTCCTTTTTTTTAGCGCCCATACACGAAAAAAAAGAACGTATAATACAGGAAAGAAATAATCTTTGAACATATTAAATACTAACAGTTGAGCTTTGCACTAACCTACACTAGTTAGTTAAAGAATCTATATTTTATCCTAAAATGTCCCACTAACTAATTGGTTGTTATGGTTGTTAACATTTCTATGCAGTAATACGAAATATATATATATTTTTCCCAAACGATAACAATTTCATTAATCAAAGCAAAATTACAAAACTGGAGCACTTGCTCCTACATCTTTACTGGCTAAGCTACTCAGTCGATCAGGAAATGATTCCTGCCACACATTCTCATCTACCCAGTTTAAGGCAAACTTTGCCAATTGGTGAGCTACACAGTTCCCTTCCCGTTTGATGAAGGAGAAGGAACATTCAGCGAAGTCCATTCTGATCTTTAGAATATCAAACAGAATGACTCCCACACACGGATCTTCTGCACTCTTCGAGTTAAGCTTGTCAATTATTGCTTTGCAATCCGATTGTAACACAATCTTCTCCCAACCATTCTACTTTGCAATGGTCAAGGCCTTCCTGGTTGCTATAGCTTCCTCCACAATCGGATCCCTAATTCTGTTTTCACTCACTGCCCAGGCTCCAACCAACAAGCTCCAACCAAACCACCATCATCTTTCCTTGCCAGAATCCCCCATCCAACTTTCCTTTATTGCATGTTCAAACTAACATCAGTATTCATTATAACAAAGCCTTTGGGAGGAGGAGTCCATCTGCTACCTACCATAGCTGTACCTTCCCCAGTTTCTTGGCTTATTCCAACTTCAATGCTTGCATTCTTGTATTCCAACCATTCCTGCATTGCTTTATTTACAATCTGACCAGGACACCTTTTCTCCCTGTTGAATTGGACTCCATTCCTTGCCTTCCATACTTGCCACATAATGTTTATAGTAAGAGCAATATGTTCTCTCCCCTTCGCCCTTTTTTGGGCATCCATAAGGCTATTCCACCAATGCCAGAAATTGTGTCTGAATTCCTGCAAACCATCCCACCTGATAGGTGCAGCTTTCCATATGAATTCCACATTCCTGTAAAAAAACAGCATATGTTCCAACATTTCTGTCTGCTCTCCACAGCCAACACATTTGTCATCTCCTTTCCTAGTTCTCCTTTTCAGGACTTCATTAACTGGCAATGTTCGCCTTAAGCACTTTCCTATAAAATGTTTTAGTTTATGTTTTATGTTTAAGCCCCATAAAAATTTCCATGCTCCAGAGTTTGCCTCATTTCTGCTGCTATTTCCCCCCACTACTTGTGTGTCCCCTTTTCTGCTTGACATCTCCTTAGCCAACACATAACCAGATTTGACAGTGTATTGTCCAAAATTGGACCTAGGCCAGACAAATCTATCCTTGCTACCATGTGTACTCAGAGGGATACTCCCTATTCTAGCACAGTCTTCCTCACTAAAAAGGGTCTGCTACAAGTCCTTTTTCCACTTACCATTACTAATCAGCTCCTGCACTTTAAATATTTGACAACTTTCTGGTTTATTGGATTGCACCATTCCATTCTCACTGTTAACTATCCATTTATCCTTCCATATATTAACAGAGCTTCCATCTCCAACTCTCTTACGAACACCACTTCCTAGTAGGTCTCTAGCTCTAAGAATACTTTTCCACACCCAGGAATCACCTCCTCGTTCCTTTACTTTCCATATTGATGTACCCTTGAAATATCTGCCCTTGATCACCCTACTAACCAACAGTCCCGGATTAGTCAATACTCTCCAAAGCTGTTTAGCTAACATAGCTTTATTGAAACATTGTAGGTCCCTGAAACCCAATCCCCCTTTCCCTTTGACATCAGACAGTTTCCCCCATTCAATCCAATGAATTTTCTTCAGCTCCTCACTATCCCCCCACCAGAACTTAGCCATTTCTCTATAGATGTCCTTACATAAAGATTTTGGCAACTTACAGCAGCTCATTGCATATGTAGGAAGAAGCAAAATTACTGACTTCAATATCACTTCTTTACCTGCCTGAATTAAGAGCTTTTCCTTCCATCCTCCCATTCTGCTCACAACTTTTTCCTTTATATAACTAAACACCGGTCTCTTTGGTCTTCCTATTACCAAAAGGAGGCCCAAGTATCTGCTTTGCTTTGCCAACTTCATGCTCCCCAACACACTCAGTACCTCCAGTTTCCTATCCTCCCCTACATTCTTACTAAAGAAAACTGATGATTTCTCCACGTTAACAATCTGTCCTGAGGCTTCCCCATATAGCTTCAAAATCTGCATCACTTCTTCAGCCTCCTACTTGTTAGCTTTACAAAAAATAAGTGTGTCATCTGCAAAGAAAAGGTGAGATAAAGCTGGACAAGTATGAGCCACTTTGAACGCAGTCAACCTTTGTTCCTGCATTGCTTTTTTCACCAGGTTAGAGAAGCCTTCAGTAACTAGCAGGAACAGGTAAAGGGACAGGAGATCTCCTTGCCTGATTCCTCTAGTTGGTTTCACAAATCCTCTACTTTCACCATTTATATTGAAAGAATAAGTCACGGAAGACATGCATTTTAAGATCCACCTGATCCTGGTTTGACAGAAGCCCATTTTCTCCATCATTTTCATCACAAACTGCCATTCTACTCTATCATATGCCTTTGACATATCCAATTTTAGTGCCATAAAGGCATTAGATCCACTCCTCATATTGTTCAAATAATGAATTGACTCATGTGCAATCATGATATTATCAATCATCTGTCTCCCTGGTATAAAGGCAGATTGATTCATACTGATGCAATGCTTTAATAGAGGTTTTAGCCTATTAACTAGAATCTTAGAGATGATCCTATAAACCACATTACATAAACTTATTGGTATGAACTGAGACACACAAAGAGGGTTATCAATTTTTAGAATGAGAGTTATCATGGTACTATTAATGGCACTTAACAGGTTTCCTGAATGAAAGAAGCTAGAAATAGCATTTATAAGATCGAATTTGATGGTGTTCCAGAACTGTTGAAAGAAGATAGGAGTCATACCATCAGATCCAGGTGCTTTTTTCGGATGAAGGGAGAATACCGCTTTCCTGACTTCCTCTTCAGATACAGGTCTCACCAGTCTTTGGTTCATCTGCCTTGTAATTACCTAAGGAACTCCTTCCAATACAGTGTCAAAATGCTGAGGATTAGAAGAAGTGAACAGGCTCTTAAAGTACCCCTCTATCTCCTCCCCAGATTTACACCATGCTCCACCACTCTTCTGCAAAGCTGAGATGGTATTCCTTCTTCTCCTACCCTCAACAATGGCATGAAAATACTTTGTGTTTTTATCCCCTTCTTTTAACCAACCCCAAAAAACCTCTTCTCTTCTATATGCCTCAGCCAATTTCCATCTCAGTTCCCTCCTTCTCTCTCCCTTGTCATCCTGGCTACCCCTTTGTAGCTCTCTCAGTTCCTGCTTTATACTCTGGATTTGTCTCTTAGCATTACTGTTGTGCTGCCTATTCCAGTCAAGAAGAGCCATCTACACTCCTTTATCTTTAGCTGGAGTATATAACATCTTGAACTAGTTTGCTGTTTACTCCAAGCTCTACTAACTACCTCCCATACTCCTAGATTTTTTAGCCAATTTCTATCAAAATAGAACCTCTTCTTCCATTTCCTACCTCTTGGCTCAGTATCAAGCAATAACATGCAATGGTCTAAAGCCCCATTTTGAATATGTATACATTTTGCCTTTCTGTAATCCTTTCTCTACCCTCTACTGACCATAATTCTGTCCAGCCTTTCCTTAATCTCATCCTCATCCTCCCAGTTATTGCACCATGTCCACGGAAGACCCTCAAAACCTATGTCTATAAGCTCATTGACTCTAATGAAACTCCTAAATTTTCTGAAACTACTCTCAGGCCTCCTGATACCATTTTACTTCTCATCATTATTGACAATATCATTCATATCCCCAGCTATCACCCAGTTCTTTTCCTATAAAGCATTCCTTTCTATAATAATGTTCCATTGTCTCTCTCTGATTGCCTCTATGCTACTGGCATACACACAGATGAACCACTACTTAGAGTTTCAACTAGTTCCTTCAATCTACAGTTCTATCAAAAACTCAGTAAAAAGCACTTTACTAATAGCTAATTCTTTCTTCCACATAACAGCCAGCCCTCCTGACCTACAACAGGGTCCACTACAAACAGCTTATCATACCGCAGTTTCATCCTAACTTTATTCATGAAACATTTCCTATTCTTAGTTTCTGACAAGCAGACCACCTCTGGGGAGTGGAGATTAACAATCTCCTTGAGTTGGGGAACTGTTAAGGGGCTCCCAGCATTGTGATAGATTTTGAGAAATATATATGATTTTGAGAAATTTAATTGGAACTCTTTATACGGCGAGAGATTTTCTAAGATATATAAAGCAAATATGTAAGGTTACAGATACATAAAGATAATATATACAAAGCATTCTTCACATAGAAACTTAAATGGTGACAACATTCATTTTTTTAGAAGAGTCTGGATATTTGCCTGAATGCTGAAGTCCTGGACGTACGTGCAATATAGCTAGCTTGTCACTGCATGCATGATCTGATAAAATCAACATGCATAGTATCAACTAAGCGAAAAATGACTAAGATAGTTAAGATATATAGTCGAGATGAGAGACTATGGACCACAAAAGATTTAATTGTGTCCGTGTTTAATTTTATTATGAAGTATTTATCTGGAAAAATGAGTTCACAGAGTATTTAGACTATTAATCATCCACTCTTCCTAAATATTTTAGCCAACTACTTACCCTGCTATATACTCATCTAATGTGACGCCTCCACCTCTCCCTAGAGCGAACCCTGGGATATCAGCGGAACGCCTGCCCAACTCTCGTCAGGACTCACGCACTCGTTCAAGCTTAATATAGAGCCACCAAAACAACCATCGACTTAAATAAAAATACTTCGAATAGACAAGCCATAACTTCAAAGTTAAAAGTTATGATTACAATCCACCCACCAACAATAATAAAATTACACTTAAAGAGTCATTAAAAGTTCATACAAATGGTATACTAGCATCCACCAAGTCGCTAGTCTAGAACCACCAATCCACCTTCAAAGTCTGTTAAGGAAAACAAACTTAATGGGATGAGTAAACGCTCAGTGAGGCCAAAAAAGAAACAGACAAGCAAGGAACACCAATCAATCAAATAACATGCTTAAAACCAACTTTAAACATGACATTTCATTTAAATGCACAAGTAGGAATTTAACACACAAGAAGGATACAGGAGCTCTCAGGAGCTATTTCCACGTCTCGATCAATTGAGCCTTCGGGAGTTGACCCCCGTCAACTTGAGTAGTAACACGGCCGTAGTGCTCCACTTACTTCCTCCATCCAACATAACACCACTCGGATTCGGAACCAAACATGTAAGGGGTGGCGATACTATTCGAGTATGTCAAGCGAGATCTCAAAAGATCAAGCTATTATTTCCCAAGGTTCACCAAGCTTCTCGACCAAACCCTTGCCGGCTCGAGTTACAAGGTTAGCCGATGGGTTGGGGCATCCCCACACGTGTATTTAGTTAACGAGACAACGTTCCAATCGACTTTGAGTCGATCATAGCACTGGGTCGGGGTGAGCGGTACCTCCTACCCAAATAGGGCGTGATACTTCTAGTCGCTTAGTGCTCACGACTTAAAACATGTTCATGTATAAGTGCAAATCATATATATTCATGTAACAAGTAACATGTAATCAGAAAGATAGAGGACGAGGGCGATAAAGTACACCCTCGCCTCGGCAAATTCACGTATCATGTATAGCACTTGTACAAATAACATTTAAATCACATCACCATTTAACATGCACTTGACACTCACCAATTTCAAAAACAAGTGAGCAAGAAATCCCTTTAAAGTTCCTCGCCGGAATTCCTTTCGAATCCCTCTTGAGCACCTGAAGAAATATTAATCAACCATCACTCGCAGTTACCCTAGGTCATTGAGCATACAAAGAAGAAAGTTCATTTGCCTAGAACTGGGATAATACATCAAAAAGGTTTATTTCATTGAAAATCGAGATTCCCAAATGAAGGTTTAAGGTCACAAGTTTGAGTCAAGTTAAAAGAGCTTTTCTCGCTAAATCATTGAAATAATGCTCAAAGAGAACTCAAAAGTCGTTTTTGATTCATGTCGTGGTAAGTAAACCTCAATTCTAAAAGAAAGTACCATTTTCACTTTCGACACGAAAATCGAGAAAAAGAGTAAATGGTTTTCATCTCCCAAAACTTCAAATCTCATGACCCAAAAGTTAAAATATAAAGAACGTTCACATTTTCAAACTAATAGAGTCCAAACTCGTCCAAAACTCCACTCATATTCAAAGTAAATGTCAAGGTTAAGGTTTCAAGGTTCAAGTATAAAACTAGTGCAATTCACCAAGAATTACTCTAGTCAAAACGTTTCCTTTTTAGAATTCAAACTCATGAAAATCAAGACCATAAGAATAGGGGTTGAAATGCCTAATTCAAGTATGAAGAGAGGTGCTATAAATCAAGGAAGTTATATGACCAAGAAAATGCATCAAGAGAGGTTTAACCTTCGGAAACCAAGATTTGAAATGAAAGTTTAAAATTCCAAAGGAACCGTGTATTCAACCACGAAATTAACCTAAATAGTCCAACAATCGCAAAGGAAGGTGGAAAGTTTTTAAAAGGAGTATTTGTTGGAAAACAGAAAATTTCCAGGTTAGAGCGGCACTACTTGGAAAAATCGTATCTCGAGTTTCGTAAGTCTAAAAATTGAAAACTTTATACCGTTGAAAACTAGACTCAAAGCACTAAAACTTTCTAGAAGACACTTTTCTCAGAATCCAATTCGGCGTCATTTAAATTTTAGTTGAAAGTCACTGTTCTAGATAGGACAGAGCAAAACAGGCTTGCAAATTCAGTGAAGTTTGGAAATTCGGCAAAATTCGTAGAAATGGAATCAACTCTTGAAATTTATACCACAATTAAAACTCCAAACCTAGTTTCAAATGCAATACATAGAACTCAATTCGGATCTTTCTACACCAAGATACCACAGTTCTAAGGAAACTGAATTTTGGAACCTGTTTACGAAAAGTCTAGTTCTGACGTACTAGACAGAGTTTCAAAATCCGATCATATCTAGAGCTACACAACTCAAAATTTAGTTTGGTTTGCGGCGTTGAAAACTAGATTCAAAAGACTACAATTCGGTAGAAGGAACTGTCTTAAAATTCGTTTTGCAAGATTGGCAAAATTGAGTTACAAACTACAACTAAGACTGTTTCTCGGATGAATTCAGTGAAGAATTTCAGTCATCTTTGCCGGTTCACTACAGCTCATAGGAAACGAGTTAGGAGATGTATTTTATACCGATGGAAAGATCTCGGAGTCTAGTTTCGGATGCCACTAACAGAACTCAATTTCAACGCCCAAACAGAATGTTATGACAAAAAATGTGAACACTGATTGGGGTCTTCTGACAAGAAAAATTCTAGATTTCTTCCTCACTTTCACTCCACTTAAACACAACCAAATGGAAAGCTTTTTGGAAGATATTTCATACACATAACCATCAACATGTATCAAGCATTATTGTACCAAAATAACATTAAAAATTCAAAATTAACATGAAGGTTTCAACAAGACAAAAATCGGACAGCATGCACTTTCATTCCTCTAGCTTTCTTTCCAACTTTTCCAACTCCAACTACACTATATTTCATCAAAGAAAGTAACAAACAAGCAAATAAATACACAAAATTCTCAAGGTCTCTATCTATCAAGCCACTTCAAGTCCACTACCTAATGTCAAGGTTCTTGTGAATCCATCAACAACCCAACAACTAAACTAACTAAACTAACTTACTACTAAGATTTGAGAGGAAAAGTTGAAGGTTTTTTGGATGATTACCTTGCTGCCAAAATGAAGACTAAACACTAGGATTTGAGCTCTTAAATCACCAAGTTTCTTCCTTGATCAAGTCACCTTCCAAGCTTGTATGAAGACCCAAGACAAGAAGCAAATTTGGAGAGCTTTTGTGGAGCAAAAATGGAAGACAAAATCTGAAATTTTTGAGGGGAAATGGGTAGGGGAAAGTCGGCCAAGCAAGAGGAAGAAGGAAGGGGTTTTGGTTGGTAGGTGAGTGATGTGATAGTGTGTAAGAAGGATGGACATAAAGGTGGTCTTAGTGCTCAAAAGTCAACAACCGATTAGTGTGCAATTAGTACTCCTAATTGAGCTTAACTTACTCATTCACATCTAATCTCTCAATTAACTTTTCTTAGTCTACTATTAATCATCTTTAGTTCTCCAAAATTATTGCACTCTCGGATCGAATTTACCCCGAACAATGTGCATTCACTATTTCTCGCTAAACGAGCAGCAGAAAAATTAAATTCGCTAACGAAACGTTTTAAAAATATAAATGAGACATTGTTCCATGCAAATGGATTTAAAATGTATGAAATAAATTATTCGGAGTAAACAGATAAATAGATAATTAAATAAGCCAGTAAAATAAAATAAAAATAAGTAAAATAAAAATTCGAGTCCTCACATCCTTCCCTCCCTAAAAGAATTTCGTCATCGAAATTCATACATTGATTTAGGTATAATTTTGAGTACTTCTTTCGAATCTCCTCTTCTACTTCCCAAGTCGCTTCCTTCATTCCATGATTTCTCCATAAAACCTTCACTAGAGGATTTTGCTTGCGTCCTAACTCTTTAACTTTTCGATCTAAAATCTCTACTGGCCTTCCCTCAGGTGACAAATTTTCATCAATCTCTACTTCTTCTGGTCGTAATACATGAGACGGGTTAGGATAATATTTCTTAAGTATGGAGACATGGAAGACATTATGAATTTTGGACAAATTCAAAGGCAATTCCAACTTATAAGCTATGCTTCCTATACGTTGAATAACCTTATAGGGTCTCCTTTTTGAGCTTCTTTGATTCTCTCTAACAAGGTGGATCTCACAGTAATATTCTCAAATTTACCCTTTTGGCTCAAATCAAATGTTAGCCTGTCGGCAAATCGGAGAATCAAAATAAGTAACTATTCACAATGAAAAACTCTGGCCATATTATTCTTCCGTTCTTTTGCTTACAGGTTATCCCAGAGTATAAATCTTAACTAATCTCTGCTTAATATGCACGAGCTCTTGAGTCTCCACAAGGATTACTATCATCACTTATACACATAACAAGATATGGAATCATATTCCTTAATATAAAAGTTTCACACCCTAACTCACTCTCCAATACTCACTTACAAAGTTGCTAAAGAAGAATCACTAACCTCTTACTCTCACTAGTGCCTTATTATCCTCTCAAATCAATTTTCTACTGTTTCGGGATCAAACCCTCCGTGAAACATAGGTGGGGCGAACTTCAAGAATCGCTCTAAAACTCTATTCTCACCCCTCTCTTAGTTCCTAAGTTGGTTGATTGGCTCAAGATCTTGGCGCTCAACTAACCGTGCTAAGATATCAGTCATACGGTTAATAGAAGTAGCTACTTGGTTATCCTCTTCATTTCCTTGTCCTTGGTTCGGTCTAATTGCCAATCCCTAATCATCCACTTGAACTTGGGTTTACCTAACCTCTCGCCCTCGGCCTCTTCCACTTCTTCGGCTGTCTACAAATTTAATATTTTCTAAAGGCATAACGTAAAATAAATGTATATAAACGAAGTTTAAATAACACTTTAATCATGCAAAACGAAAAAAATAAATAGGAAAGACACCAAAATAATTGCAAATATGCACAACCCATAGCATAGATTAGAAGTCATAGAGCAATAAAGTCAAGCATCTCATAAGTAACGTTCAAGTGCTTCAAAAGATAGGAAGCATAGTTAAACAAAATACAATGGCCTTTGAACAAGCACTACCCTGACTAGCCTAGACAAAAACTACTGAAGTAAACTAAATCATTAGCTTAGTGATTGGCGGAGCCAGAAGTCTCTGCTATTTCAATAGGAATATTTTCATCTTCAGCACTAGGAGTTCCTACCTCATGTCCCTCGTCGAGTATCTTGTCATCCACCACTTGTTCGACCAAGGTAACACACTCAGCCATCATTCCCTCAGTCCGGTCTCTAATTTCATGTACTACCCTAACAAGTTGGCGTTTAACCTCCTGAAACTGCTCACGAAGAGCCTCAGCCTTTTTTCCGCTCCTCAAGTACATCCGTTTCCAGTTCATGAACTCTAGCAGTTTAAACATCCACATTCGCCCTCAGTCCTAGATTATCCTGTCGAACTACCCTAATTTCCTCTGATAACCACTTCCGATCATCGTTTACCGCTAGTACCACTTCGTTAGGGTACGAATAAGTCCTCCAACAATCATGTGAAGACCTAGTTCGACGAACTGGGGTCCACTGCCAAAGAGGGCCCCAAGGCCTCTCTCGTTAACGAATTGCTGGAAGGTGCCTCAGAGGTGACCTATCTCCATCATTTCTTTCCATGACCTACAATTAACCCACAACTAAGGTTAGGTCTTTACATTCACCTATCATTTAAGAATTTAATCTAAGGTCTACCACGGATTTCTATGACCAAAAGTTCACAACTAAGAATTTTTAACCCTATTCCAGGTATTTCAACCTAACGCTCTGATACCAACTGTGACGCTCCCACCTCTCCCTAGGGCGAACCCTAGGGTATCAGTTGAACACCTGCCCAATTCTCGTCAGGACTCACGCATTCGTTCAAGTTTAATATAGAGCCACCAAAACAACCATCGACTTAAATAAAAGTACTTCAAATATACAAGCCATAACTTCAAAGCTAAAAGTTACGATTACAATTCACCCACCAACAATAATAAAATTACACTTAAAGAGCCATTAAAAGTTCATACAAATGGTATACTAGCATCCACCAAGTCGCTAGTCTAGAACCACCAATCCACCTCCAAAGTCTGTTAAGGAAAACAAACTTAATGGGATACGCGAACGCTCAGTGAGGCCAAAAAAAAAACAGGCAAGCAAGTAACACCAATCAATCAAATAACATACTTAAAATCAACTTTAAACATGACATTTTATTTAAGTGCACAAGTAGGAATTTAACACACAAGAAGGATACAGGAACTCTCAGGAGTTATTTCCACGTCTCGATCAATTGAGCCTTCAGGGGTTGACCCTCCATCAACCCGAGTAGTAACACGACCGTAGTGCTCCACTTACTTTCTTCATCCAACATAACACCCACTCGGATCTAGAACTAAACATGTAAGGGGTGGCGATACTATTCGAATATGCCAAGCGAGATCTCAAAAGATCAATCTATTATTTTCCAAGGTTCACCAAGTTTCTCGACCAAGCCCTTGCCGGCTCGAGTTACAAGGTTAGCCGATGGGTTGGGGTGTCCCCACACGTGTATTTGGTCGATGAGACAACGATCCAATCGACTTTGAGTCGATTATAGCACTGGGTTGGGGTGAGCGGTACATCCTACCCAAATAGGGCATGATACTTCAAGCCGCTCAGTGCTCACGACTTAAAACATGTTCATGTATAAGTGCAAGTCATATATATTCATGTAACAATTAACATGTAATCAGAAAGAGAGAGGACGAGAGCGATAAAATACACCCTCGCCTCGCCAAATTCACATATCATGTATAACACTTGTACAAATAACATTTAAATCACATCAGCATTTAACATGCACTTGACACTCACTAATTTCAAAAGCAAGTGAGCAAGAAATTCCTTTAAAGTTCCTTGCCGGAATTCCTTTCGAATCTCTCTTGCGCACCTGAAGAAATATTAATCAACCATCACTCACGGATACCCTAGGTCATTGAACATACAAAGAAGAAAGTTTGTTTGCCTAGAACTAGGATAATGCATCAAAAAGGTTTATTTCATTGAAAATTGAGATTCACAAATGAAGGTTTAAGGTCACAAGTTCGAGTCAAGTTAAAGGAGCTTTTCTCGCTAAATCATTGAAATAATGCTCAAAGAGAACTCAAAAGTCGTTTTTGATTCATGTCGTGGTAAGTAAACCTCAATTCTAAAAGAAAGTACCATTTTCACTTTCGATACGAAAATCGAGAAAAAGAGTAAATGGTTTTCATCTCCCAAAACTTCAAATCTCATGACCCAAAAGTTAAAATATAAAGAACGTTCACATTTTCAAACTAATAGAGTCCAAACTTGTCCAAAACTCCATTCATATTCAAAGTAAATGTCTAGGTTAAGGTTCCAAGGTTCAAGTATAAAACTAGTGCAATTCACCAAGAATTACTCTAGTCAAAACGTTTCCTTTTTAGAATTCAAACTCATGAAAATCAAGACCATAAGAATAGGGGTTGAAATGCCTAATTCAAGTATGAAGAGAGGTGCTATAAATCAAGGAAGTTATATGACCAAGAAAATGCATCAAGAGAGGTTTAACTTTCGGAAACCAAGATTTGAAATGAAAGTTTAAAGTTCCAAAGGAACCGTGTATTCAACCACAAAATTACACCTAAACAGTCCAACAATCGCAAAAGAAGGTGGAAAGTTCTTAAAATGAGTATTTGTTGGAAAACAGAAAATTTCCAGGTTAGAGCGGCACTATTTGGAAAAATCGTATTTCGAGTTTCGTAGGCCTAAAAATTGAACACTTTATACCGTTGGAAACTAGACTTAAAGTACTAAAACTTTCTAGAAGACACTTTTCTCAGAATCCAATTCGACAGCATTCAAATTTTAGCTCAAAGCCACTGTTCTAGATAGGACAGAGCAAAACAGGCTTGCAAATTCAGTGAAGTTTGAAAATTCGGCAAAATTTGTAAAAATGGAATCAGCTCTTGAAATTTATACCACAATTAAAACTCCAAACCTAATTTCAAATGCAGTAAATAGAACTTAATTCGGACCTTTCTACACCAAGATACCACAGTTCTAAGGAAACTGAATTTTGGAACCTGTTTACGAAAATTCCAGTTCTGACGTACTAGACAGAGTTTCAAAATCCGATCATATCTAGAGCTACACAACTCAAAATTTAGTTTGGTTTGTGGCGTTGAAAACTAGATTCAAAAGGCTACAATTCGCTAGAAGGAACTGTCTTAAAATTCGTTTTGCAAGATTGGCAAAATCGAGCTACAAACTGCAGCTAAGACTATTTCTCGGATGAATTCAGTGAAGAATTTCAGTCATCTTTGCCGGTTCACTACGGCTCATAGGAAACGAGTTAGGAGATGTATTTTTTACCGACGAAAAACTCTCGGAGTCTAGTTTCGGATGCCATAAACAGCAATCGATTTCAACTCCCAGACAAAAAGTTATGATAAAAAATGTGAACACTGATTGGGGTCTCCTGACAAGAAAAATTCCAGATTTCTTCCTCACTTTCACTCCACTTAAACACAATCAAATGGAAAGCTTTTTGGAAGATATTGTGAGGATCCGGATTTTATTTTCTTACTTTTATATTATTTTAATGGTTTAATTAATTATTTATTTACCCGTTTACTCCGAATAATTTATTTCATTCATTTTAAAACCCATTGTATGTAAAAATGTCTCTTTTATATTTTTAAAACGTTCCGTTCGCGAATTTAATTTTTCTACGGCTCGTTTAGCGAGAAATAGCAAAGACATGTTTTTCGAGGCAATATTCGATCCGAGAGTGCAATGATCTTGGAGATTTGAGGACTCAGGTTTTCATTCTTAATTTAGTCATTTTATATGTTATCTGCCCTAGAGTTAGTTAATTATATTTTAGTGGCGTGAATTACTCGTAAGTTTCGCTTTATCACGCGCGAATCGGAAGTTCGCGTAAATCGAGCCGAAACGGTTATGTGGAGATTTAAGAAACTTATATTGGACTACTAAGAGTGAATAATTAGAGTGTTGAAGGAACTACATTGGAGGATTAGTGCACTAGTATAACAAACGAGAGAGAAAACGGTGGTACGATACCCGCGCGCGACACTATTAAAAGTTGACTTTTGCACAAATTTTGGCCACAAATCCCTCAATCTTCCAAAGGAAGATTCACACAACAAACCTCTCTTTTCTCTCTCATCTTGGCCAACCAAAAACAGCAAGGGAAGAATGAAGATGGCTCACCATTTTTACTCCAAATTCTTGCTACCATTTCACCTCAAATTTCTCATACAACTCACATATCACTTGGAGAGCAACTTTAGCTTGGAGGAGGACACCTTCTTGCGGTTTTCTCGGGAGCTTTAGTAGTGAAAATTTTCTGGTTTCTTCAAGAACAAAGAGGTAGCCATCATCAACTTTGAATCTCTCCATTTAATGCAAGATTTAAGGTTGGTTGAGCAAGGGTTTGAACCCTATGCATGAATCTAGGTAGCGGACTTGAGGAGTTTAAATTCTTGCTTTAATCTTTAGGTAGAGGTCTTGAGGTGGCCTATTGATAGCTGGCTTGAGCTAAATTGCTTGCTTTTGATTGTTATGTGTTTAGATGGAAAGAATACGGTTAGAAATGAAGAGAAAATCGAAGGAAAGTTGGTGCATGAAACTGGCCGAATCTATTCTGTACTTGTCTTGCTTGAATTTCGAAAATTTGTTGGTTATTGGACTGTGAAATTGGTTGATATATGTTGTATATTGTGTGTAGAAAGTTTCTACAAAAAAAAAAATCATTTGAATTGGTTGAGCAAAATATGAATTGTTTTTTTTTCTTTCTCTCATTACTGGTGTTCTCTTCTGTCTTGCACATTCCTGTTTTAGAAGCTCCATTGGCAAAAAAATTGAGTAGTTTTGTTGATGCGCTTGGCCATTATATTGAAGGGTTGGGGATTGTTTTCTTGTTAGAATACCATGTTATAGCTTCCTTTCCTTTGTTGTGCAAGAAGGCATGAATGATAAGTGATCAAGAGTTGCAGAAAGAAATTGCATGCGGAATGTTGTTAAAGAAAACTTCTTCTACGTAGCTTGCATGCAAATCAAAAAGAAAAATTACCTTTTAACCCCTCAAGTTTTCTTTTATTTCACTAAGGCCCGAAATTTGGAAAAAACATGATCAATTTTGTCATTTCAAAATCTTAATGGCTTTTGGCATGTTGGTATATGATCTTTGGTCAGATTATTCATGAGTTTTAGGATGAAATTTAAGGCTTGATATTTTTATATATTTATGATTTTTTATTTTATTTTGGATTTTAATAAAAGATTTAAAGACTTTGGTAATATTTTGATGGGTATGCGATTCGTGTTTATAAGTTTCATCATTGGGTTTGCTGAGCTTTATTTGAAGTCCATAGACTTTATTTTGATTTTTAATTCTTAACCCCTTAAGATTTGTAATAATAATGATTTGACCCTTCAAATTTCTTTAATTCTTTCAATTGGGTCCTTGTTTGTTTTAATTGTTGGATATGGGCTGCTGACTTTTATTTCAGTGCTTTGATTGATTCAATTTTGCATTTATTCTCATTTCATGTGATTATTTATTAATTAAAGTGATACCTTGACCTTTTTCTTTGTCTTGGAGGGTGAATAAGTAAAATTTCATTTCCCTAGGTCATCAATTCAAGGGAGGTACACTTTACCTCTTTACTTTGATTTTTGCTTGACCCTATGTGCTCCTACATGATTTTATGTGTGTAATTGCATGATTTTTGAATGTTTTATTTTTATTTATTTTGTAGACACCAAATTTTTAAATAATTTGTATGTTGCATCTAATTCATAATTTTGTTTTAGATTGTCTGCATTTTAATTGTTATCTTTTTATTTGTCTTTTATTTGCTAATTATTTGTCATATTAATTTTGTTCACGTTTTAGTTTTAGTTTTAGTTTTAAGTTTAACGTAAAATTTGTGAAAAAAAAGGAAAAATGATGAAAAAATGATGAAAATGAAAGAAAAATCGAAAATGGTAATTTTGTTATTTTAGTTTGATTACTTTGATGTGTTTGTAGTTAAAATTGTTGTTTTTATTTAGTTTTACTATTATTTTTGTTAAATTATTAAGTTGAGAAAAAGAAAAAAAAAGGAAAATGATGAAAATTGATGAAAAATGGAAAATTGTGTTTTGTTGATTCTAGTTTATTTAGTTTCTACCCAATGTTAATTAAATTACTTTTTTTTGTTTGTTGTTTTTGTTGTTTGTTATCTATTTTTATTATCAGTTTTATTCAATTAATTTCAAGAAGGAAAAAAAATCAAAATCAAAAAAAAGGAAAAAATCACAATTCCATTTCGGCCGAATCCATTTTTCCACTTCATATTCCAGCACCTTCCATCCTTATTGCCGGTTCCATCATCCACTAATGGACACTACTCCCAACTCACTACAGCAGAAGAGAGCACTTCGGTTTTATTTTGTCTGCCACAATCCGAGAGAGAGTGAGAGCTGCACTTACAGCCGAGAGGAAGGAAAGGTAGCGGGGAGCTCTTCGTTTCTGTTCTGTCCGTGAGCTGAGGGGAGAGAATCGGACACCACTCTGCACTTCCAAGACCTCCACCAGCTAAGCTCAACCACACCCACCAATTTCACAGCTAGCCTACGCAAACCAAACTCAGCCAGCCATACTTTACTTCCATAGCCAGCCGAGAGGAAAATGTTGCAGCAAACCATCGTGTGAGCTGAGCTCTTAACTGGGGCCACTCATTTTTCCATTCCACTACCTCAGAACACAACTACTGGACAACCACATCTTACCTCCACCTCGTGTGTATCGAAGAGGAAAGAAACCGCGAGCTGCAATTCTCTTCTTGCTTGATCCGTGAGCTAGGGAGAAACCGTGAGCTAGTTCCACCCATTCTGCACTTCCATTCAACCAGCTGCAACCGTTTCCAGCAATTCCAACATTCCACAATACCAGAGCATTTCACTTCATCTTCTGCCTTGTTATCATCGACTGAGAGAGAGTGAGAGGCCGAGCTGCACCATACAACCGAGAGCAAGGAAAGGAACCGCGAGCTGCAATTCTTTCTTGCTTTGTCCGTGAGCTAGGGAGAAGAAAGGAGAGCAGCATTGCGTGAGCTTCAGTCCCTGTCGCACCTTCAACCAGCTTCAATCCACCTCCAACTACACCACCTACCTCAACACCCCGCAGCTGCAACATCACCAGGACCAGTCATCCAGCCTCAAGCGAGCCGAGAGGAGAGAAAATTTCAGTTCCTCTGTCGTGTGAGTGAGCTTCGGTCTGAGGTAATTTTCTGGGCTGAGAAGTGTTGATCAGAGGTAGATTAAATTGTTTATGGCCATGCATGTGAAGGTTAGGTGTTCGGATGATGAATTGAATAAGGGGAAAATCTGATTTTGGAAGAGAATGTTTCTGCCGAGAGTAGATTAGGAGTTGCAGCTTTAATTCTTGTTTCCCTGACATCATCTGAGCATGAATCGGTGATTAGCTAACAAAATCTGAGTTGATTAAGCTAGTTATAGCTTTGCATGTTGAGTTTTGATAGCCGGATAAGTGTTTTAGGAAAAGAAATTCTGTTATGCTCAAGTATGGAATCAGCCGAGAGCTTGATTAGGAAATGCAACCTTTAATTCGCTTACTTGTGATAATCTGAGCTTATAACTATGATTAGCTAGTTAATAACAAGGCGTTTAAGCTTTGCATGCAGCTCATTAGCTCGGTTAAGCAAGAAAAAAAAAATGAACAAGAAAATTGCTGCATTTTTCTTCTTACTGTTTCTTTCCATGGCTGCTTTCTGAGTTTGTACTTCAGCTGCATGTTTAATTGTGTTTTGAAGAGAGGAAATGGAAGATTGGGTGTTGAGTTTGAGTGTTTAAACATCTAAAATATTTGAGTTGCAAAGTTCACGCCAGAAATTCTGCTGCATTTTTTATCAATTCGGCCAGACTGCATTTCCTGCTTCCTTTGAGTGTAGTGGAGAAAGATATTTGACTTACAGTAGCGAATTGGTCAAATTTGATTTTAATAGGGATCTATTGCAGCCTACTTTTATTGATGTTATTACATCTATTTTTCTTCTCAAAAGGTCCTAAGGAGGTGTTAAGATTCTTCAATTTTTTTTGATACCCTTGTTGATGGAAAATCTGTATTCCGAGGGGTTTAGTGTGTGTTTGGAGGATTTTTATATACCAAAGGCTATTATTGAGGCTGTCCAGCAAAGTCTTCAAGATATTTCACCCTTGCTATATCATATGCGCTCAACTCAAAGTGAATCAATAAAATTACAGCAATCTTTTTCCATCTTGCCTAAGAGTTCCATAAGTGTTGTATATAATTTCCTTCTATGTTTTGCTTGTTGGATGTGAGTTTTATTTGTTTTGATTGCTTAATCCAGAGTTTGGACAAATGAAATGGTTATAGCAGAAATTTTCTTCATGGCATTTGCATGACTTTTCTTTTATGCTTTGGTTTGATTGAATGTTGAAGTTGTTTGCGGAAATGAAGTTAGTTTGAGTTGAAAGAATTTTGATTAAGTTTGTGTTGAGGTTGACGCTTGTTTTGTGGAGATGAAAGTAGCAATGTTGTTTTGGGCTGCAGAAAGCTTTCGGCAAAAAATGATTGTTGCAGAAACAAGTTTCTTACGCTTGTTGCATGAACCTGCATGGAAATTGTTTCAAAATTGCCTTTGAACCCCCCCAAGTCTCCCCTTAAGCCACTAAGGCCCAGAAACTTTGAAAATTTAATCAATTGGGTCCCTTTGATTTCGCAGCAATGCACTATGGCCCAATTACTTGACTTATTTTGATCAATCTTGTTACTCTATAGTCTTCACTGCTGCTGGTATGTTTTGGTTAGACTCTTGTAAGTTTTTTTTTAGGATGAGTTCAAAGGGTTTCAAGAACTTTATGGGATAATTTGGCTTTATGTGGAATTTGGATGTTTTGATGTTTTTAATCACAATAGTTGGGGCCTTATTTCATGAATATGGAATGCTTAGGCATTTAAATGCTTCTAACCGGTCAATTCCATGCTTATGTGATTGCTATGTGATTGCTTGACCTTGGCTTTGTTTTCAGCCCCTAAGTTCCCTAAAACTCTGTTATGGTCTAGAAACTTTGGAAATCAATCAATTTGGGCCTTGGCAGCTTTAGTTTTTGCAATTTCATTGTTTGTTTTGCTTCAATTAACTACCATGCTTTGTCAATTGCACTTAAGTCATGACTTTAGAGGCTTTACGATTAAGTGAGCTTTGTATTTGCGCATTTCTTTTAATTTTCCCAAATAAATTGGTACCTTGACCATTTTTTTATTTTGGAGGATAAATAAGTGATTTCATTCCATTTAAGGCATCAATTCAAGGGAGGTACACTCTATCCCTCATTTGCACTTCATTCGACCCTTCGTGCTCCTACGTGTTATGAGAAATACATGTCTACTTTGCTTTCCTAGCCTTTCTTTAATTTCTTTTATTTATGTCATTTACTTTTGCTTTTTATTTAATTTATTCTTAATGGGGTATGTGTACACCTCTTGGCTTGTAATAGATAGGGTTTGGAAGAGCATTCAATGAAGACCTATCAAAGTCGTGTGCCTAGCTAGAAAATGTAATAGTTAGGGATTTAATTGTCTTATGTGTCTTGCATGCTTAGTTACTACGTGTTAATTTGCTTTGTTAGGGCCTTGCATCTAGTCGAGCATGCTAAATGTTATGTGCTATGTGTTTATAAGTGTTTGGCATGTCTACTCGCTTTCCACAGCCTGAATGAATGTGATGAATGAATGTACGTTTCCACTAGTCCAACGCTAGTCGGAATTCATAGAATGGGCTAGTCCAATGCTAGACCCTTAGGGATTTCCCCTCGTTAGTACATGTTTGCATGTTCACTACATTTCATGCATTTTTTTTAGTTTTATGGCATTTGGCATGTCCCTCTAACCTTTCCCTTTCATTTTAGACCTTTGCATTTCATGCTAGTTATAGGGTCCATTTGCCTGAGAAACCCCCTTGGGTAAGGGAAACGAGCGAGTGTGGCTTCAAAATAGCCTTAGCACGCTAGTTTTTCCTTCTAATCAAAGGGAAAATTAAAATCACAAAAACTAGAGGTCATTCCCGTACCCGACCTGATGCATTCCTCTAAGTTCATGCATTTTCATATTATTTTCTCACTATTTTCCTCACTAATTATATATTTTAAATCCACATGGCATATTCACACTTATTCACTTTCTTTACTTTTCACCTCACACATTGCACCTATTTTACTTATATATTTACTATTTTCATTCACTTGCACACGAGCATTCATATTTTTATTCATTTGCACACAAACACTTTCAAATTGCACACATGCACCTTTTTTCCACACTTTGCACACTTACACTCTCATTTGAGTCCTCATTTGCATCGTTCGTGATTTTCTATGAGGTCTTTCCTTATTGACCTTCACAATTCATGTGAATGGGATCAAAAGCCTCATCAGAGACATTTCTTAGATTTAGGATTGCATTTCTCATTCATTAGTCAAATCCAATTTGCAATACATACTTTGGGTAGAAAATATAGGAAAATAAGGGTTAAATCACGCAACTAGCCTTGGCTAGGTCGAAGGGGTGCCTTGGATTTTTATCCTTGCCTTCCCCTTCGTCAAATGTGACCCCCGAACCTTTTTCTTTGTTTTACGTGGACTAGGAGTCGTTTAAAAAGGGTTTCTTACTTTTTCCTATTTTACTTTAAACAATTCATTTTTTTTTGGGTGACTTGGTACACCCTAACTCTATACCAAGTGGCGACTCCATTTTTTATATAAAAACCCTTTTTAAACTATTTTCCTTGGGTCAAATCGTCGCATTTTCAAAAGTCCCATTTAGACCCATTTTTGTTTTTATCAACAAAAAATCATTTTTTTCCAAATCAATAAAATTCAACAAAAAAAACAATTATTTTATTTTTTCCAAAAAGTGGGGCGCGACAGTTGGCGACTCCACTGGGGACTTCCTAAGTGGGTCCAAGCATTCGATTTAGCTATTCTTTTCCTTTTTCTACCCTTTTTATGTATAGCATTTGGGTATTAGGGTTGCATTTTCCATTTTAGGGCCATTTGCCTCGCGCGCGTATCCAACTATTCCCTCACTCACGTATGTGTGATTGGTTGATTGGATGTTGTTTACTTGTTTATCTCGCGCTTGCATTGCATTTGGGAGGGGGCGTGTCACCTTTAGAGCCTCGCGTGGTTCTCACCCCTTCCCTCAAAATAGGGGAGCACTTCATACGTGCACGTTTACTTGCTTTTATCCCATTTTATTTTGTTTTTCGTGGGCGTTTCCCACACCGCCTTGTAGGATTAGGATCGATTGCCTTGGGTAGGCGGCTGGTGTGCTCTGCGCCCATAGCGCTACCTAAGGGATCACTCGAGCCACCGATCAAAGGCCTTGGGAGTGATGACCCTTTGCCTTTAGGTCTGAAGGCTTGGGAGCCGAAGCTTTATCGAGTCTAGGCATTAGTGAACCAAACCTCATGCATCCATATTAGCATTTTCCTAGGCTAGAGTCAGCCTCACCCTATTTTAAGCACATTAGGCACGAGGGAAGGGGTTCCACCCCTTTTACTTGCTTTATTGTATTTCTTCTTCTTAATTGTTCCCAATGTGTTATGTGTATTATCAATTGCACTAACCATTTCTTTTGTTTTCTTGGCTTGCATTCATGTGCCTTAGCAATAAGAGGCCTCTTTGGCACCCTTTTAGTGACTCACCCACTAGATAGCTCACATGTCTAAGTTTCAGTCTTTGCACTTACTTTTCAGTAAATACATTTCATGTTTAGACCTTTTCCCCCCGTTGCATTATTTATGTCCTTTAGCTCACATTTCATGTTTGTCACATATTTACACTGCTTTTAATAAACTGGCATCATGCATAAACCATAGAAAGGGGATGCCACATAGGGAATCCCGTGTTTAGGAATAAGCCACCTTGTGTCTCGGATACTTAATCCAATGAGACTTGCACGTTTATATTTCATGTACCATCCAAAGGGGTAGTGCACAAGGTAAGGTAAGATCCGATCATTTTCATAGAGTGATCTTTGGAATATGAGCATCTAATAATCACTTTTTGGCCATTGCATAAAAAATTGGTAAAATTCCCTTGCGTAAAAGGGCATTAATTCGAAGAAAATTCACAAATGATTCCTCATTGTTGAGACGATAAATATGGAGGCCAAATCGTGATTTTAGAAGGCTCATAGACTATTTTTTTTGAAACCACCAATGGCTGAACGATTCAGTCGATCCGTTTTGTCAATTAATTTTGAATGAACCATCATTTTACCAATTTACCCTTTTTAGGGTCATCCGGTCAATTTTTGAATAAATCAATTCATTTGACCAATTTACCCTTTTCAGGGTCATCCGGTCGATTTTTGAATAAATCATCAATTCATTTGACCAATTTACCCTTTTAGGGATTTGGCCGATTTTTAAAATAAATCATTAACTCCATTTCATCTCTTTGGCCAATTTACCCATTTTTAGGGCGAAATCAAGTTGATTTTGAAGAGATCATCAATTTCATTCAATTCAGTTGACCAAGTCTATCTATTTGATCAATTTTGAATAAATCGTCAATGTTATCCAGCTTACCTATTTTTAGGTAAATCGGTCGATTTTGAATAAATCACCAATTTTATCCATTTGACTAGCTTTTTCCCCTTTAGGGTTCATTGAATAAATTAATCGAGACATGGCAATCCCTTTCACAAATCATTTTATGTGTAGATCAAAGCAAGCAATCCGTTCCGACTTCGTCCTCATGTTTTAGGGCAAATGTCTCTTCTCACTCCAAGTGGCCAAATTTTTCAAATCATTCTTCACACGATCAGTCGATCGGATCCATCAGGTATTATATAGTGCCTGCTCTGGAGGACTGCATTTTCATGCTAGGCCTACCCTTGGCACAAAAGGGTTCCCCCATAGGACATGCATCCGAATTTTCTGAATATCTACTAATTCTTGTTTTTTCTTTTCTTTTTCTTTGTTTTTATTGGAATAACTAAGCGAGGGTTAAATCTAAAGGCAATCTTTCAAAATTTCTCAGGTAATATTTAAATATAGCTTCTTGTCGAAGCCCCATCATAACGCGATCCCGTAGTCAAGCCCAGAGGAGTCGTGTAAACATGAGTTCACAACCGGAACAGTCAGATAGGTCTGCTACTACCGCTCAACCCGAGACTACAAGTCCCGGGATTCAGTTGACTGAATTACTCGCCAAATTTGAGGAAATGGCATCTGAAATGGCAACCCAAAGGAAGTTGATTGATGAGCTAATCAGCAGCGGAGTTCAACCTGAACCTGTACCTGACAGGCAGCCAGAGCCAGAGCCATTTGTCATCCCTTCAACTCAAGCCACTGATACTCCATCATTTCCTATTCCACCTGAAGGAACTTTCGCCTATCCCACCATACATTTGCCATACGCTCACCCTCCTAATCCTTCATCTTTTCTTACTCGCAGGCAAGGCCCACAACCCCAGGCTACTTCAAATATATCACCTGAGCTACATACCTTTTATTACCCTGCTGCTGAACCTTTCCTACCAGACCACACTGTTCAAACCAAACCAGAAATGGGGGAATCTTCCACTCCCATTGATATGAAGCTGCTCAAGCGCCTTGACCGCTTTGATGAGTTTATGGGGAAAAGTCAGGGGTTGAACAAGCAAGGAGTTTTGGATTACGATGAGCCTTGCCTTTTTTCGAATGTGCAATTGACTGAGAGGTTCAAAACCCCTAAATTGAACAAGTATGACAGGACGGGTAATGTCTCTGCCCTCAAATCGCAGTTGGATGCTTTGCAAGGACAAGGGAGCAGTGGGAAAGAGCAACAATTCCAAAAGGAAGAGGGGGAAATTGTTTTTGTTTGTGATCGAAACCGTGTCCCAAGCTCCAGGCCTAGACAACACCCTACCTACTCAAACTCCTACCCTTATTATCCAAACCCTCATCCTGTTTATCACGCCAATATCCACCACCATCGACCTCGCCCAAGCTATCCTAATCCACCTGTAGTCCCTTTTCAAATAACTCAACCTAATTTTCAACAAATTCGACCTCGGCCCCCTTACAATCAACAACTTCCTCCACCAAATGGACTCACCTACAATTACCCTCAACCCACTGACCCTCAAAGGCAAAATCGCTATCGCACTTTTACTAATCTTGGCAGGCCTATGGACCAATTGTATGAACAATTAAAGGCCGCTGGTAAAATCGGCGTAATTCCCCCTCCAACTTACCTTCATGGCATGCCTACTGGGTACAATCCACATGCTATTTGTGCCTATCATTCGGGGGTACCTGGCCACTCAACCGCCGATTGCAGGGCACTTAAGCACAAAGTCCAAGACATGATCGAGGCAGGAGAAATAGTGCTAAGGAAAAGAGGTGAACAAGGGCCGATTATAAGTACGAATCCTTTTCCTGAACACCAGGACACCTTCGAGGCATTCATTTCTAACGACGAAATTTGAAAATCCTGAAGGAGCTTTGCACAATTTGGATGGCCGAGTTTCTTCCCTCTCGAAGGGAATTTTGATAAGTCTAGGGGTTTGTCGTTTGCTAAAATTCATGAAAACTTTTTCTTGCATATGTGCATAGCTTAATGAAAGCGTCTTTTGCAATTGAGTTTGTTTTGTTTCCGCTTTGATTTGGAGTTTCATCAAATGCACAATTCGATTATTTGTTTATTTGTTATTTGTTCTGGTTTTTGTTAATTCTTTGAAATGGCCAAAGGTGAAGTTATTTGACTCTTTGAATATCACTGTTCTGGAATTTGATAAAGCCCTTCATTGAAAATTCCTCCATTAAAAGCCCTCATTCAGAAATTCCTTCCTTGGAAAATCCCTCATTCAGAAATTCCTTCCTTGGAAAATCCCTTCATTTGCGAAATCCCTTCATTGAAAAATCCTTTCATTTGAGAAAATCCCTTTTCGACCAAGTTGGAAGCTGAATTGTTAAAGCAGTGTCCTTAACGATTGATTCTGATTAATGAGAAGCAGTTGAATGCTATGTGCCATGACCAACGTTGTCAAAACGCATGACCTATGTTCATAACAAAAGGATCCGCCACCGACCTTCTGGAAAAGGAAAGAAAGTGTTAAAGCGATGAAAGACGAAGTCGAAGGCAAATTTGCTTCAAATTGACAAAGCTTATTGGGTGTTCAAAGGAGAGATGGAAGGACAGACATTCCCTCAACCTATCAACTCGGACACGTGTAAGAAATTCTTTATTTGATTATGCAAATTCCTTCTAGGAAATCATGCAAGAGACGAGGCAAAAGTCAGGCCATCTTCCTTTCCAATCAAAACATTTCATCCCTAGTCGTCCCTTTTGAGCTATCAGAACAATAATTTTTTTCGTTTGGCAGCCCCTGAAGATTGCAAACCCCACACTGGGGCAAATTCATTTTGAAAAGAGATGATTAGAAGGGGAAAGCCCTACACTGGGGCAAATTTATTTTTTGAAAAAAGAGAAAGGAAAAGAAAAGGAAGAAAGAACCCCACACTGGGGCAAATTTAGTTTTGAAGGAAAAATGCAAAAAGTAAGAAGAATGCAATGAAGAAAATGAAAAAAATCAAACTGGGGCAAAATTTTCCTCAGTTTCGTTCAAAATTGGAAGTAACTTCAAAATGATGCAATCTCAGGCTATTTCACACCCCTCTTATCAAAATTTGCTTTCAAGCCTCAACTTTTCTTGAAAAACACCCTACCTGACCTCATTACAAAAGCCCAAAGTCCTGGCTTTCGTTATTTGTCGTATTTTCTGTTGGAAAATTTGCTAATCAACTGGCAAGTGATGTCCATAATGCCTTCGCCTAATCTTACAAGGGAAGCGCATTTTACTGATGTCAGCAATCTTCAATTCATACTCCTGAGTCGATTATGGTTGAGTTTTTCCATTGTTCCTTAGGTGAAAACCCGAAAGGGCACCTCAAAAGAAAAAGAGAAAAAGAAAAGGAAAAGAGAAAAATAAAAACAAAAACAAAACAAAAGAAAAGGAGTGGGGGCAACCTTGGTGAAAACCCGAAAGGGCACCAAGGTAGGATTTCTGCAATGAGCAAGCACGAGGAAGAACAGCTGGTGATTTGGTTCATTTGGATTTCTCCTCATTTTGTCATACTTCTGTCAATTTTGAATTTCAGAACAAAGATGTCCAGAGAATTGAATATGACATTTGTTGGCCAAAACTGTGTCATTTTGTAAAACATTCTTTTGCAAAGCTCATTTTTCCAAATTACTTGCATTCATGGCATTTTTGTAGAATTTAAGCACAAATGGTTATGTGTGCATTCTTGTATGACATGTGAATTTTCTTGCATACTTCATTCTTTATCTTTGAATTTTGGTGAATAACAATCCCCGTGGTTTATTCGAAACATACTTGGGTTCAGTCATCCCCTGAAAAGGGTTAAGGTTCAACAAAGTCAGTTACGCAGACTTCACAATATGGCAAAGCACATATCTGATCAGTTTGTAAATCGGAAAAGCCTTAGGGTGAAGAATCCAACTCAGTCGGCTGCCGCAACAAAAGTTGATAAAAACATCGAAGTACTCATGTTTACACATTTCTTGAAGGAGGAATTGATCGGATGGTGGTGGCGTTACTTGCTTACTTCTTTTGCAGGTCCATGCTCATTTCAAATACCGCAACTGGGGCAAATTTTGAACTGTGAGATGTCGTCCAAGAACTGCATATTCATGATTTGAACTGAGGAAAAGGGGCTGAGTCAAAGTTTTGAGGAAAAAACAATAATATCATAAAGCAGATCGAAGGATCGGCGACACAATACTTGAATTTTGGGCAAATCATTTTTTCGAAAAATTCGGAAAATTTTCAAAGATCCGAAAAATTCAAAAGTCAAAAATCGAAAATCAAGTTCAAATTCTTGTCTCTTGGAAAGTCAAATTTAATTTCTTGTTTCTTGACAAATCAAATTCAATTTCTTGACCAATTGGATGGCAGGACTGGGTCTTATCCCACCAACTTCACTTTATCACGTTGGGCTTGGTTTTCGTGCCACCAACTTCACTTTATCACGTTGGGCTTGGTTTTCGTGCCACCAACTTCACTTTATCACGTTGGGCTTGGTTTTCGTGCCACCAACTTCACTTTATCACGTTGGGCTTGAGTTTCGTGCCGCCAACAGTTCAAATATCAAGTTGGGCCTGAGTTTCGTGCCGCCAACAGTTCAAATGTCAAGTTGGGCCTGAGTTTCGTGCCGCCAACAGTTCAAATGTCAAGTTGGGCTTGAGTTTCGTGCCGCCAACAGTTCAAATATCAAGTTGGGCCTGAGTTTCGTGCCGCCAACAGTTCAAATGTCAAGTTGGGCCTGAGTTTCGTGCCGCCAACAGTTCAAATGTCACGTTGGGCTTGGTTTTCGTGCCGCAGTCAGTTCAACAGTTATCAAGTTGGGCCTGAGTTTCGTGCCGCCAACAGTTCAAATATCAAGTTGGGCCTGAGTTTCGTGCCGCCAACAGTTCAAATGTCAAGTTGGGCCTGAGTTTCGTGCCGCCAACAGTTCAAATGTCAAGTTGGGCCTGAGTTTCGTGCCGTGTTCCGCCAACATTTCAAATATCAAGCCAAATGTCACGTTGGGCCTGAGTCTCGTGCCGCCAACATTCCGAAGATCCCGTGGGTCTATCCCATTTTACATTTTCTGTTTGGGTCTATCCCATTTACGTTTCTGTTCGGGTCTATCCCATTTTACATTTTCTGTTCGGGTCTATCCCGTGGGTCTATCCCATTTTTCATTTTCTGTTCGAGTCTATCCCATTTCTCATTTTCTGTTCGAGTCTAGCCCATTTACGTTTCTGTTCGGGTCAGTCCCTCGATCAAAAGCTCATTCGGGTCAGTCCCACGATTCAAAAGCTCATTCGGGCCAGTCCCATGATTTGAATTTCCTTCTCTAGTCAGTCCCAATTTTAAATTTCTGCTCGGGTCAGTCCCGTTTTAATTTCCTGTTTGGGTCAATCCCATTTCAAAAAAAAAGAAAAAGGAAAAAAATTGTGTTAAAAAAGTCGATCCTCATTTCAGAAGCGTCCATTGCAGCCAAATACCACAGGTAAGTATTTGGTGTCTACTTCTTTGTCTCAAGTTTTTTCAAAACTCAAACAAAGAGGGGCAAACTGTAGACACCAAATTTTTAAATAATTTGTATGTTGCATCTAATTCATAATTTTGTTTTAGATTGTCTGCATTTTAATTGTTATCTTTTTATTTGTCTTTTATTTGCTAATTATTTGTCATATTAATTTTGTTCACGTTTTAGTTTTAGTTTTAGTTTTAAGTTTAACGTAAAATTTGTGAAAAAAAAGGAAAAATGATGAAAAAATGATGAAAATGAAAGAAAAATCGAAAATGGTAATTTTGTTATTTTAGTTTGATTACTTTGATGTGTTTGTAGTTAAAATTGTTGTTTTTATTTAGTTTTACTATTATTTTTGTTAAATTATTAAGTTGAGAAAAAGAAAAAAAAAGGAAAATGATGAAAATTGATGAAAAATGGAAAATTGTGTTTTGTTGATTCTAGTTTATTTAGTTTCTACCCAATGTTAATTAAATTACTTTTTTTTGTTTGTTGTTTTTGTTGTTTGTTATCTATTTTTATTATCAGTTTTATTCAATTAATTTCAAGAAGGAAAAAAAATCAAAATCAAAAAAAAGGAAAAAATCACAATTCCATTTCGGCCGAATCCATTTTTCCACTTCATATTCCAGCACCTTCCATCCTTATTGCCGGTTCCATCATCCACTAATGGACACTACTCCCAACTCACTACAGCAGAAGAGAGCACTTCGGTTTTATTTTGTCTGCCACAATCCGAGAGAGAGTGAGAGCTGCACTTACAGCCGAGAGGAAGGAAAGGTAGCGGGGAGCTCTTCGTTTCTGTTCTGTCCGTGAGCTGAGGGGAGAGAATCGGACACCACTCTGCACTTCCAAGACCTCCACCAGCTAAGCTCAACCACACCCACCAATTTCACAGCTAGCCTACGCAAACCAAACTCAGCCAGCCATACTTTACTTCCATAGCCAGCCGAGAGGAAAATGTTGCAGCAAACCATCGTGTGAGCTGAGCTCTTAACTGGGGCCACTCATTTTTCCATTCCACTACCTCAGAACACAACTACTGGACAACCACATCTTACCTCCACCTCGTGTGTATCGAAGAGGAAAGAAACCGCGAGCTGCAATTCTCTTCTTGCTTGATCCGTGAGCTAGGGAGAAACCGTGAGCTAGTTCCACCCATTCTGCACTTCCATTCAACCAGCTGCAACCGTTTCCAGCAATTCCAACATTCCACAATACCAGAGCATTTCACTTCATCTTCTGCCTTGTTATCATCGACTGAGAGAGAGTGAGAGGCCGAGCTGCACCATACAACCGAGAGCAAGGAAAGGAACCGCGAGCTGCAATTCTTTCTTGCTTTGTCCGTGAGCTAGGGAGAAGAAAGGAGAGCAGCATTGCGTGAGCTTCAGTCCCTGTCGCACCTTCAACCAGCTTCAATCCACCTCCAACTACACCACCTACCTCAACACCCCGCAGCTGCAACATCACCAGGACCAGTCATCCAGCCTCAAGCGAGCCGAGAGGAGAGAAAATTTCAGTTCCTCTATCGTGTGAGTGAGCTTCGGTCTGAGGTAATTTTCTGGGCTGAGAAGTGTTGATCAGAGGTAGATTAAATTGTTTATGGCCATGCATGTGAAGGTTAGGTGTTCGGATGATGAATTGAATAAGGGGAAAATCTGATTTTGGAAGAGAATGTTTCTGCCGAGAGTAGATTAGGAGTTGCAGCTTTAATTCTTGTTTCCCTGACATCATCTGAGCATGAATCGGTGATTAGCTAACAAAATCTGAGTTGATTAAGCTAGTTATAGCTTTGCATGTTGAGTTTTGATAGCCGGATAAGTGTTTTAGGAAAAGAAATTCTGTTATGCTCAAGTATGGAATCAGCCGAGAGCTTGATTAGGAAATGCAACCTTTAATTCGCTTACTTGTGATAATCTGAGCTTATAACTATGATTAGCTAGTTAATAACAAGGCGTTTAAGCTTTGCATGCAGCTCATTAGCTCGGTTAAGCAAGAAAAAAAAAATGAACAAGAAAATTGCTGCATTTTTCTTCTTACTGTTTCTTTCCATGGCTGCTTTCTGAGTTTGTACTTCAGCTGCATGTTTAATTGTGTTTTGAAGAGAGGAAATGGAAGATTGGGTGTTGAGTTTGAGTGTTTAAACATCTAAAATATTTGAGTTGCAAAGTTCACGCCAGAAATTCTGCTGCATTTTTTATCAATTCGGCCAGACTGCATTTCCTGCTTCCTTTGAGTGTAGTGGAGAAAGATATTTGACTTACAGTAGCGAATTGGTCAAATTTGATTTTAATAGGGATCTATTGCAGCCTACTTTTATTGATGTTATTACATCTATTTTCTTCTCAAAAGGTCCTAAGGAGGTGTTAAGATTCTTCAATTTTTTTTGATACCCTTGTTGATGGAAAATCTGTATTCCGAGGGGTTTAGTGTGTGTTTGGAGGATTTTTATATACCAAAGGCTATTATTGAGGCTGTCCAGCAAAGTCTTCAAGATATTTCACCCTTGCTATATCATATGCGCTCAACTCAAAGTGAATCAATAAAATTACAGCAATCTTTTTCCATCTTGCCTAAGAGTTCCATAAGTGTTGTATATAATTTCCTTCTATGTTTTGCTTGTTGGATGTGAGTTTTATTTGTTTTGATTGCTTAATCCAGAGTTTGGACAAATGAAATGGTTATAGCAGAAATTTTCTTCATGGCATTTGCATGACTTTTCTTTTATGCTTTGGTTTGATTGAATGTTGAAGTTGTTTGCGGAAATGAAGTTAGTTTGAGTTGAAAGAATTTTGATTAAGTTTGTGTTGAGGTTGACGCTTGTTTTGTGGAGATGAAAGTAGCAATGTTGTTTTGGGCTGCAGAAAGCTTTCGGCAAAAAATGATTGTTGCAGAAACAAGTTTCTTACGCTTGTTGCATGAACCTGCATGGAAATTGTTTCAAAATTGCCTTTGAACCCCCCCAAGTCTCCCCTTAAGCCACTAAGGCCCAGAAACTTTGAAAATTTAATCAATTGGGTCCCTTTGATTTCGCAGCAATGCACTATGGCCCAATTACTTGACTTATTTTGATCAATCTTGTTACTCTATAGTCTTCACTGCTGCTGGTATGTTTTGGTTAGACTCTTGTAAGTTTTTTTTTAGGATGAGTTCAAAGGGTTTCAAGAACTTTATGGGATAATTTGGCTTTATGTGGAATTTGGATGTTTTGATGTTTTTAATCACAATAGTTGGGGCCTTATTTCATGAATATGGAATGCTTAGGCATTTAAATGCTTCTAACCGGTCAATTCCATGCTTATGTGATTGCTATGTGATTGCTTGACCTTGGCTTTGTTTTCAGCCCCTAAGTTCCCTAAAACTCTGTTATGGTCTAGAAACTTTGGAAATCAATCAATTTGGGCCTTGGCAGCTTTAGTTTTTGCAATTTCATTGTTTGTTTTGCTTCAATTAACTACCATGCTTTGTCAATTGCACTTAAGTCATGACTTTAGAGGCTTTACGATTAAGTGAGCTTTGTATTTGCGCATTTCTTTTAATTTTCCCAAATAAATTGGTACCTTGACCATTTTTTTATTTTGGAGGATAAATAAGTGATTTCATTCCATTTAAGGCATCAATTCAAGGGAGGTACACTCTATCCCTCATTTGCACTTCATTCGACCCTTCGTGCTCCTACGTGTTATGAGAAATACATGTCTACTTTGCTTTCCTAGCCTTTCTTTAATTTCTTTTATTTATGTCATTTACTTTTGCTTTTTATTTAATTTATTCTTAATGGGGTATGTGTACACCTCTTGGCTTGTAATAGATAGGGTTTGGAAGAGCATTCAATGAAGACCTATCAAAGTCGTGTGCCTAGCTAGAAAATGTAATAGTTAGGGATTTAATTGTCTTATGTGTCTTGCATGCTTAGTTACTACGTGTTAATTTGCTTTGTTAGGGCCTTGCATCTAGTCGAGCATGCTAAATGTTATGTGCTATGTGTTTATAAGTGTTTGGCATGTCTACTCGCTTTCCACAGCCTGAATGAATGTGATGAATGAATGTACGTTTCCACTAGTCCAACGCTAGTCGGAATTCATAGAATGGGCTAGTCCAATGCTAGACCCTTAGGGATTTCCCCTCGTTAGTACATGTTTGCATGTTCACTACATTTCATGCATTTTTTTTAGTTTTATGGCATTTGGCATGTCCCTCTAACCTTTCCCTTTCATTTTAGACCTTTGCATTTCATGCTAGTTATAGGGTCCATTTGCCTGAGAAACCCCCTTGGGTAAGGGAAACGAGCGAGTGTGGCTTCAAAATAGCCTTAGCACGCTAGTTTTTCCTTCTAATCAAAGGGAAAATTAAAATCACAAAAACTAGAGGTCATTCCCGTACCCGACCTGATGCATTCCTCTAAGTTCATGCATTTTCATATTATTTTCTCACTATTTTCCTCACTAATTATATATTTTAAATCCACATGGCATATTCACACTTATTCACTTTCTTTACTTTTCACCTCACACATTGCACCTATTTTACTTATATATTTACTATTTTCATTCACTTGCACACGAGCATTCATATTTTTATTCATTTGCACACAAACACTTTCAAATTGCACACATGCACCTTTTTTCCACACTTTGCACACTTACACTCTCATTTGAGTCCTCATTTGCATCGTTCGTGATTTTCTATGAGGTCTTTCCTTATTGACCTTCACAATTCATGTGAATGGGATCAAAAGCCTCATCAGAGACATTTCTTAGATTTAGGATTGCATTTCTCATTCATTAGTCAAATCCAATTTGCAATACATACTTTGGGTAGAAAATATAGGAAAATAAGGGTTAAATCACGCAACTAGCCTTGGCTAGGTCGAAGGGGTGCCTTGGATTTTTATCCTTGCCTTCCCCTTCGTCAAATGTGACCCCCGAACCTTTTTCTTTGTTTTACGTGGACTAGGAGTCGTTTAAAAAGGGTTTCTTACTTTTTCCTATTTTACTTTAAACAATTCATTTTTTTTTGGGTGACTTGGTACACCCTAACTCTATACCAAGTGGCGACTCCATTTTTTATATAAAAACCCTTTTTAAACTATTTTCCTTGGGTCAAATCGTCGCATTTTCAAAAGTCCCATTTAGACCCATTTTTGTTTTTATCAACAAAAAATCATTTTTCCCAAATCAATAAAATTCAACAAAAAAAACAATTATTTTATTTTTTCCAAAAAAGTGGGGCGCGACATATTTATTTAGTCACTTTAATTGTTTCGATTTTGTATATTTATTTTAAGTTAATTTGTAATTATTTGGAAGACAATTAAATGCCAAAATTGTAATAGTTTGATTATTATTTTATTTCATTCTTTACCCCATTTAGATTGTAGTTAGAACCCCCAAATGTAATAGTTAGGGTTTTATTTGCTTTATTTGTCTTGTGTGTTTTGCATGCTTATGTGTTTATGTGTTATTCGCTTTCTTAGGGTTTTGCATCTAGATATCATGCTTATGTGCTACGTGCTATATGTGATTTATATGTTTATTTGTTTTATTATGTTTTATATGATTTATTTGATTGTAATAAATGCACATCACCACACTAATCCAACGCTAATTGTGGCCCCTTTTCTGATTTCTCACTAGTCCAATGCTAGCGAGAACTCATAGACATGGGTTAGTCCAACGTCAGACTCTTAGGGACCGTCCTTGCATTAGATCATATTTGTGTGATAATCACCACATTTTCATGCATATTACGTATATATGTATATTACGTATATCCCTTACCCCATATTTCCCCTATATGTATATTATGTATCCTATGTATGGGACATAACATTAGACTTGCATTTCATTTAAGAAAATTAGAATTATGTCAGATCATTTGCTTGATTAGATATGAATAACCCCTCGAATATGGGATATGGACGAGTGTGATTTTTTAACATTAGCACATTCGTATTCCCTCTATAAAAGGAAAAATTTAGTCACAAATTTTAGCCCCCCGCACTCATTATGATGCATTCCTTTAGGTCATATATATATATATATATATATATATATATATATATTTGTATTTTACCATTTTCTTTTCTTTCCTTCGAGTCTCATATTTTTGCATGTTCGTGGCCTCTTCAAAAAGTCATTTTTGGGTGTCACAATTAATGTGATTTGCACCAATCAAACTTTGAAGAGACATATTGACCCTTTCGATATACATTAGGTCTAGGATTGCATTCATATAATGACATCCAAATGTGATAAATTTTTAGATTAAAATAAGTAGATTTTTTTTGACTAAATCACGCAACTAACTCTAGGTTAGGTTGAAAGGGTACTTTGGATTTTATCCTTACCTTCCCTTTTTTCAAATGTGACTCCCGAACACTTTTCTCTGATTTTCGAGGATTTGGAGTCATTTAAAAAGGGTTTTCTCTACTTTTTCTTTAAAAAATTCATTTTTAGGTGATTTGGTACACCTTAACTCAATTCCAAGTGGCGACTCCTATTTTTTATTAAAAATCCTTTTTAAACTATTATTTTGGGGCCAAAATCATCACACTTTTAAGTCCCATTTAGGCCCATTTCTTTATTCATTTTTCTAAAAAAATAAAAAAAAACTCATTTTTTCAAATAAAAAATTAATTAAAAATTCATTTTTTATAAAACACTTTATTTTGCATTTTAAAAATGGGGCGCGACATCAGGATCTGGCTTATAACCCCAAGTATTCAGATATTCAAGAGTGGAGTCATTGGCTATTATCCAACGCTTACGCAGTAAATGATTGGAGATGTTAATTGTCACTTAACGCTCCGTATTCAGTAATATCAGCGATCAAGTGATGAATTCCAGTCCAGAATAAACAGGTTAGGAACTTGTCCTTTACCCAAGATTTTTCAACTTACCCGACTGCTCTGAGCCTGGTCTAAAGCAAGAGGTCCAACGAGAGCTCAATTCAGCCGTTACCAACTTACATTCACGCATACGCATGAGTAACCCTAGATTCCACTTACCCGACATCTCGGATAAGATCCAAGGCCCAGTTCAACCACTACAAGAGAAATATAACTGATCTACAATTCAATCGCTACAAGAAAGATGTAGCCGGTCTACTATTCAACCGCCACAAGAGAAATGCAGTTGGTCTACAGTTCAACCGCTAAAAGAAGAATGCAGCCGGTTTACAAACATACACATAAACATGCAAGTCCGCATGCAGGATCAATTAATTCAAGTTCATGGAGGTCGAAGGCGAATAAGGAAACACTCGCCTCGCCAATAATCAAGTCACAAGTAATGTCCAACACTTCACATTCTCAAGTATTTCAAATCAATATACAGGTCATATACAAATCAAATTACTTGTTCATGCGTAAATGAGATATCAATTGTTTCGTCATATCAGGTCAATTGAATGTACATAAGAGCACACTCGCCTAAACAGGTTCAAGTCACAAATAAATTCAGCATATCATGTTTCAAGTATTTCAAGTCTAAACAGTTGAAAACGGGGTGGTTGCGAAAACCTGATCAAATCAGAAAACTGGAGGAACAACTGCAGAAAGTCAGAAATTTTGGTAGCAAATCCGGCCGCAAATCCTGTCAAATATTGGCCGGATTGTCAGGGAAAACATAAAAACTTTTGATTCTCACTACCTCGAATCCGGCTGGAAATCCGGCCAGAAAGTGGCCGGATTCTGGCCACATTCTAGTTATAGCAAAACGGCCAGTACATGTTTTAACAGAATATCAAAAGTTTAGTCGAGTTAGGTCAAGTGCGATAAAGTACACACTTGCCTATAACGGTGATAATTCAAATACCTAGCAATTTCTAACAACAATGAACATGTAACACGCAGTTGGAACACTCACCAATCAATTGCAACCCTTCACTTTAACCCTGGTTCGTCCTCTTGAACTCTCTCGAGTCTTGCGGTCATATATTATATTAAAAGACTAGCAATACAAAGCCAAAATACATGAAGAAATTAAGGTTTCCAAAACTTCATTTCCTTTCATTTAAACCTCAATTCCACTCATAAACCAAACTCAAAATAGTTTTCTAACTCCAATCTTAAAGTTGGAAATGAAAATAAGAACAGTTCTAGGAAAACAGAATTTTTTCAGTTTTGCGTGATACTATTTGAAAAATCATATCTCAAGCTTCTTAAGTCCAAAATTTATAAACTTTATACCGATGGAAAATAGACTCAAAGCATTAAAATTTCCTAGAAAGTGTGACTGCTTAAGGTTCCCTGCGAAAAATTTTCAGCAGCACCTTCCCTTGTTTTCTTTACTTTTCCATCCAAACTCTACACCAAATTACATCTCAATTTAACTTCAATCACAACCACAAGTCATAAGCTATCAATACACTTGTTTAAGGCCACAAAATCATCCAAATATAGCAAGTTTATAGCTCAAATATCAACCACAATAAAGTTGAATTTTGTAAACCCTAAGCTGAAATTTCAACTACAAACTGAAATTTTCCTTAAGTAAGCCAAACTAACATACAAAAGCTAGATAATTCACATGGCAAAGGTATAAAATCATGGCCAAGCTCAAGCATCATATAAGGGCTGAAATTTCACCATAAAAGCTGTAATTTTCAAATCACTACACAAACTATGAAATTTCTCATGAAAACTACCAAAATCAAACCCTAAAACTACTCATATGCAAGTTAAAAGAGAAGAAATGGTTTCAAGCCATGATTACCTTTAATCCTATGAAGAAGAGCAATCAAAGTTTTCTTTTTCCCCAAATTCCTCCACCCAAGGTCTTTCTCCTTTTTTGAAGTTACTTCATATGAATTGGATTGCAAACTTATGGTGAAATCTCAAGATTCAAGCAAGAATTTCTAGGTTGGAAATGGAGTTTATTTTCTCTCCTTTTCTTCTCCAATAGGTCGGCCAAGAGGAAAGAAAAGGGAATGAAATTTTTGGTCAAATTTTCTTTTACTTAAAGGCTAAGAATAGTCCAAGTCAAGGTCAAAGTTTCATGGATTTTGTGATAATTGTCCTTCCAAGGTTAATCCCCATCCTATTGTCTTCCAATTACTAAAACATCTAGTCAACCTTTAATTATCCCTTAGCACCTTATAAAATTATATCCCTTTGTACAAAACTCCTTCTAATCTTCAAAAATTTATCACACACACCGCATTAGCGGGTCCTACGTCCATAATGCAATTCAAACTTAACATGAACTAACTTATACCAAGAAAATGATTTTAAAACTTGACTCACTTATAAAAATATCGAGAAAATTAAGGCGATAATTTAAAGTAAAGAAAATGCATTCAAAGAAATAAAATAAAATATAAGATAATTTGCCGGGTCCTCACAGAATCGAAAGTAAAAAAGCTGACCAAAGGAAAACTTATGATAGAACGAGAAATAGCTCTACAAAGGCACAGGCAACAATAAATAAATTATGGAAAAAGAAAGCAAAAAGGCTACAAGGGTATAGAAGCAGCAGAGTAAGAGCAGCATATAAAAGGTAATAAGGAAAAGAGAAACAAAAGGGAAATACACACTGATTCAGCAACAATTCAAGGGGGAAATGTGCAAACAAAATTAAGATATATGATCCTTATCTGCAAACAAAATTAAGCTCAACTATTTCTAACCAAGAGGATTTGATTGATTGGAGCTGTAATGGCCAACAATCGTCGAAAAAAGAAAACCTAAACCAGAGGTCGGTGAACAGGAGAAAAGGGGGAAATGTGGAAGTAAGAGTAAAATAGATCAACAAAAGAGCATCAGAACTCACCGGACACCATGGAATGGGCAAGAATGAGGAGCCGCAGCAACAGCGAAACATGAACCAACATACCAAATACCTGATTGTGGGGAGAAATAACGAGGAGAAGCAACATGCTTCATGATGATAGCCACCTAATCCTCCAGAAGGAAAGAACAAAGAGAAGGTGGGGAAGACGTGCAAGGACTGCGAAGAGACAGTAATTTTTGAGTGGGAGCAGCCTCGGGATGTGGAGGAAAATGGAAAAAGAAGCAGGGAGAAAGCAACACAGTAGCAAAAACAAACGGAAGGAAAGACGAAGGAAGGAGAGAGGAGAGGGAAAATCAGGTGCGAGAAAGATAAAATTTGGAGTGGAAACAACACCAATATGTGGTGGAGAAAGAAGGAGAAAAAAAAAGAAAGAAGCAGGTTAGAGCTGGTAGAGAGGAGCCTGATGAGCGGACAGAGAGGTAGTTGACAATCTCAATCGAACACCTGCAGAAAACCACAGTAGAACTAAACAGTAGGAAGGAAAGACGGGACAACGAACGAAGGAGAGGAAGAATCAGGTACAACAAGCACAATTGACAACCAATCAATTCGCGCCAGCTTCCACACTTAGTCTATATGATTGACACCACGTCACCATTGCGCCAATCCTGTCTCACCACGTGGAGGACGACTATACCTACTTGGCAAGGGGGTTCCACACTTAGGCTTAGTTTGGGAGTTTAGGATAGAAAAGAAAAGAAGGGAAATCTTAAGTTATGAGAGAAGAGAAGAGAAGAGATTGTTATGTTGTTTGAGAGTTTTGAGAATTAATGAAATGATTTTGGATATGAAAGTCATTAAATATTTGTTCAGGGCATTTTTAAGGACAAAATAGGCATTTTAGAAAAATTAACAAGTTTTCTCCAAACTTTCTCTCCATTTCTTTCCAATTTGGGAGGAAACATTTTTGTCACTATTCATCCTCCCATTTCCTTTCTTTTCTTTCTTACTTAAAACTATCAAACAAAGGAAAATCAGTCTTTCTCTTCTTTTCTATCCAAATCATTCACTCCCAAATGAAGCCTATTTTGTCCTTAAAAATGCTTTGAACAAATATTTAATGACTTCCATATCCAAAATCATTCCATTAATTCTCAAAACTCCCAAACAACATAACAATCTCTTCTCTTCTCTCATAACTTAAGCTTTCCCTTTCTTTTCTTTTCTATCCTAAACTCCCAAACTAAGCCTTAGTCTATATGGTTGAAGAACTCGAACGGCATAAATGAATTTCAAATAACATGCTTTCGAAAATGGATTCCAATGTTTCAGGTATAACCCCGCCGTCCCCTCCTCTACCCTCCAAATAAATCAGACCCAGTTTCTGTCGATTTTCAATACGATTCTTTCTGAGTTGCATTTACCTTTCAATTTCTTCAAGAAGAGGAAGATTTGAGCTGCGACTCCTCCGACAGTTGTGCAATTTCCTTGAGCGGCCGTCTCGAGAAGAACAAGGTTGATTTGATTCTGCTGTTGAGTTCTAAATTTTCGATTGAGATTTTTATTATCCATAAAATTGTTGTTGTTATGAATTTCGATTACATGTTTTGAAGGGTCATAGCATGCAAGTTCTTTCCCAGCTTGAGATGCTTCGAAAAGGTTTAGCATTTCTTCCCTCATTTTTTTTTTATTATTTTGATTCATTATATGAGAATAAATGCTGAGAATTCATATACAAGAAATTTGTGAGATTACTCTATGCTGAAGCAGATGCATGTGAGCTTGATTATGGAATCAACGCAGTAATTTCTTGTGAAGAGGTAACGAGCGATTCACTTTCTATGGTTCTCATCCCCTTCCCCCCCCCCCCCGCGCCTCCTCTCTGAAAAGTGTAGATTTTTCTTCTTCTTTTTTTCGTGAAGAATTAGTGACAATCTTCTGCCTAATTAATATTGAGGAAATCAATTTTATTAGACGGTATTTGTAGGCAGTCCTGTAGGAGATATAGTGGTTAATGTGCAGAAGAAAATGCTACTCTTTGATTTATTGTCTTTTTTCAATGGGTTAGGGCTTGAGAATGGATATTGAATATGCTCTACTGTGTGCACATATCTTGAATGTTACTGTAGAGTTCTATCGAGCAAGTAATGAGATGAAAAAAGCTACTCAAGGGGAAAAAGAGAAGAAAGAAGAAAAAGAAAAAAGAAAGAGTTAATGAAAGCCTTAAATATCCCAAAGGAATGAAAAGGGCTTTTGGAGTTTAACTATTTTACGTAGGATTATTTGACTGGCAATGTAAAGATGATATTGAAAGCTAGAATGGAAGTTTCTGAAGTTTCAGTAGGATATCTGATCTTTTGAGCTTGCTTCTGTGGTTATTTTTCACTTCAGAGGCAAAAATCTATATGTATTGAGGATGAGATCGAATTTCCTGCCTTCAACGACGAGGCTGATACTGTTCATCATCTAAGAGCGTCATCAGTTTTAGAATTGGATGAAGAAAACATCCATGATCGAAGAGTGGCATCTATGTGCAATTCAGATGAAGAAACCATGTCTAATGTTGAGGTGTGTTGGTAAATAATAATATGCCTCATAACTGGAGTTTACGATAATCCATCTTACTTAGAAGTTCAAGCTTTGATATTAAATGTAATTTCAATACGCAATTGATTGAATGAATGGTTCAAAATTGCAGAGATTTAGTCTGCCTGCTGTTGGGAATGTAATAAGATATGAGGCAAGAGATACATGGTCTGAAGCAAATAGAGAAGTTCAGGCATTACTCCGGTTGAATAATAGTGCTTTACCTTCCAAAGTAAAGAAATCCTCCAAAGGTACTACTTTGAGATACTAGGCACTTAATTGTACATATTATGCATGCTTTTGTAATGTAACTCTACAAAATTGTGGATACCAATAAACTGGTTGGAATGGAAAGTGAGTTCTTTATGTTGCTTTCTGTTCCATTCCAAATTTACATGACTCTTTCCATGTGAACACCCCCATTTTATTAACAAGCGTGTACATATTATTTGTTTATCTATCTTTACTTTCTGTAGTCATTAATGTAATTAGATCAATGATAAGTTTCTCATCTGGACCACGTAGGATCCCTCTGAGAAGTTTTTAGTGTTTTTTTGTACATTTCACAGTTGTGATACTTAGTTCAATGCTTATCATCAACTGCTGCAGATAGCCGGATCAAATTGAAGCCCAAATATTTGTTACATTTCCCCTCACAGAAAGAAGATTTTCCTTTAGTTGTCAGTGATGTAAATGACATTGACAATTCAGTTACTGACTGCCCACATGGTACAAAGTCAGATAGTAGTACAAATGTAGATTTGCATAAATCAATGGCTGAGGCCCTTGAGATTTTCAAAGGAGGAGAGGTAGAACAACCTTTGAATCATATGATCCCATTTGGTGGGCTAATATATCATGATTGCAGCGAGAATTCAGGGGCTAAGTTCCAGGATGATTTACAGGAGAAAAGTGGTCAACCACTAGGAAGTTATGAAATGGTAGTTGTCTACATCTTTTTCCTTTGGGAATTCTATTTCCTCTCAATTCCCTGATAGATTTCTATAGTAGATGTCTTTCAGCCAAGTAGGTTGCGAGGAAGAAGAGCACATTTTTCTGTCACTAGAAGTGTCTATCCGCAAGGTGGTATAAACATACAGGTGGATAGCTTACTGAATGGTGAACCTTCAGCTGATGATGAGGTATCTTTTTGTTGAATACTTTAGTCTATTATTCTTTGCAAAAATTGTTGGGTCATTGAGGAACTCTTGCTTTAGAGTGCCTCTTTGCGATGCCCAAAACCTGGCTTTCAGAGACAAACCATGGCCGATTGGTTTCATGAAGCTTTGGGAGGCATATCCCGGAACCATATGACATCAGAGGTCAAAATTCACAGACAATCTGGGTGAGTAATGGAACTACCTATTCTCAAGAGTTTACATTTATGTCATTACTAATTTCACGTTAATTCCTGTCTGCTTCTTCATACTCCATTTGACACACTTGCAGGTCTGGGTTGTTTGAGAAGTTACAGCAGGTGATGCAGAGTGAGAAAGAAAGAGATATAGACTTCTTGGAGAGCTCTAATTTAAATGCTATTTCAACAGGCAGAGACCCTCGTTTTCCATTCAATTTGTGCATGTTTCCTTCCTAGGTCATAACCATTGCTGGTCTTTTACAGTGATTGAGCTATATTGTTTCAGATGGAAGAAGCTGCATTGATATACGAATTCTGTCTAGGTGTCTTGAGGCCAAGCTTACTGTTTGTTGTTGTTCTCTTGTACGACATGAAGAGGTACATTTACCTACCTACAGTAATGATGCGAATACTGTTCAATCGGCCTCTTTTTTCTGTTTGCATGTCCAATGTGATTTCTGTTTCCTTGCGGTTTCTGAGTTGTCATTTAGTCTGTTGGTTGGAAGTAATATGATGTAAGAGGGAGTTGCATTTCCTTTCCTAAATTATAATACCACACATGAAAATTTTTGCTTTAAGAATCAACATGAGATAGAAGTTTTGAAACTTCTGAACTAGCCATTTATGGTTGCTAGATTTCTATGAGGACTCCGGTTTTTACAAAAGGGGATTTAGCTTTGGTTCTTTAGCTGAGGACACCGAATGGTGCAGAATTTAGAGTTTAGATTCATCTATGTTGGAGTTTTATTTATAGAAACCATAAATAATAGAATCAGACAGCTCCCCCGGATATGTTTGACAAATGAAGTTGGTCATATGGCAGAAAACAAATGTATTGATGACAATCTCATTGTTCTGCTTATCTGAACTTGCTCCCTGTATTCTTGTTGTGGGTTATCTGTCCCTTATATAAAAGCTAGATAAACAAACCATTAATCAGTTATATAGTTGAAAAATCATGTTGCATCTGTTCCTTCACCGTACAACTATATTCAATGCAATATTGTTTAAAATGTTCTAAAGGATATTAATCAGATCATAATTCTTGAGCAGATCCCGGATTTGGTCAATAACTTCCATAAAAGAAAGCAGATTGGAGGAAGAACCTTGATGGTCATATTTAGCTCAAGAGTATGTGATGATATTGCACTTGAAGTTGGGAACCTAATTCGCATACAGCCACCTTGGTATGAACTTGAAAACTATTTGTTTGCTTTTAATTATTAGCAAATACCAATTAAGGAAAGGGGGAACATTGTTCATGATATTCTACCACTTTGGTGTTGAGAAATGCTACTTTTCCAGGCTTTACGTCTACCAAAAGATTTTACATTTTTGGCTTTTCAAACTTTTGGTATAACAGGTTCATGGTGGAAGTCTGTCCATGGAAAAATTTTGCTGATAGTTAATCTGAATGCTAATTGAAAACAAATTTTGCATAATGGGCGTAACGGGGTCCCTTCCGTTCGACTATTGCCTGGAAAAGTATCAACTTGTTCTAAAAGTTTCTATATCACATCTTTTTCCTTTTCACTTAATTTTGAGCAGTGGTATGAACTTGTTCTAAAAGTTTCTATATCACATCTGTTTCCTTTTTACTTCATTTTGAGCAGTGGTAAGAGTATCTCCTGACAGTACACTAGATTAACATAAATTTGGCTGTTGTGATATGTCTGTTGCAGGAAGGAGGTATTTATTGAGGTGAAAGATGAGGTCGTAATATTGTCTACATATTTTTCCCAACTTGCTTCCTGATAAGATTTTTTTAATAGAACAAGCAGGTAGTAAATTGCTTAATTCTTACATAATCCTATTTGTTTTGAGACATGCTTAAATTTGTTTATCCTGTTATTTGCTCCATGTTTTCATATCTTGCAAATGAAGAGTTTCCACAAGTAATGCTCTCTAGGTTTTTTGTGGTACTAGTTAATGCATTTCAGATCCGTGCAAAGGCAATTTAATGTCAGCTAAGTTTATTGTTCCTACTTTAACATATAAGGTTATATTTTTATCTTCTTTTTTGGTTTCTAGGCAAGAAAACAAAACAAATTGACATTCCTGCATGTGAAAGAGTTCATAGATATATGTCACACATTCAAATGAAGAGTACTGCTTCCTATAGAACAAATTATCTAAAAGTGGGATAATTGGCACTATCTAACTTGAGTAGTCCCTGATTCCTTGGCAAAGCAGCCAGTGAGTGCATAACATGCTCTGAAGATCCAACCCAAGGTGCCAAAGAATCTGCCAAGGAATGAGCTTCTCGAAAGATATGTGTCAAAGTGCCACAAACCAGTCTAATGAGATTATTAATCTTATCTATAACATAAACACAATGGCCATTTTGATGAAGATTTTTTTGTTACTAAACATCCTAGTGATAATGAATCCACTTAATTGTCCACATTCCAAAATCCTTGTCCGTAACAGAGATGAAGTTAAAGCAGCTGCTTCAGCAGCCAACACATTGAGCTCTGTTAGGCCAAAAAAAAAAAAGCAGCACTGTGTTGGCATGTATTGGTTTCTACAAATTAGTGGCGTCACTAGGTTTAGGTTGAGAAATGTTTCTGCCTTTTGGACAGTATTTATTTCATTATTGGGTGCTTAAACTGCGTTTTAGTGCAGAATATTTGATATATGCTTCTGCTGTCTTGATGGTCTGAGCAAAAGGTGCGAAATTCAGTACATTGATGGTGTGAAGAAGTCTTAAATTATTAAAAAGAGGTGTTGCAAGATGTCAAAAACTTGTAATTGTCACAGCTATTAATAGAATTTTTCTCTCTAGACTATCTAATTTTAGATCTTATTTTTAACTGATTTGATAGTCTGTTTCTTGGTTTGCTTGAAAGGTCAACTATGATTTGATTCCTTTGGTGCGTCTAATGCCTGGCATTGGTAGGATTTTAGGCCATAAATCAAGCATGAACGTGTTGCTGTTTTGGTCTTGAAGTGTGTGGTTTTATCTTCATATTTTCTTCTTTACCCGGTTACGTCTGGGGATGTTCTTTCTATTTATGTTCTTGGCAGTTTGTTGTTTTCTCGTCCTAATGCATTAGCTTGGGCGTGTGATTTTCTTGTGAAAAAGTTAAGTTGACAAATAACAGTTTTGATGATGATGGCCATGAAAAAAAAATAATGATGACAGATTTTGTTTTCACAGCATATGAATTGATGAATCGTTTGCAATTTTGAGTATTGATGAATCATTTGCAATTTTGTTCTTGCGCAGGTTCTTGGTGCCTGTGAGAATTTGCCTGTTTGTTGAATATTATTGTATACATTGTGAAGCTGAGCTAATACGTGGTTATAAAAGGTGAAATGGTTCAAGCATGAAGAGTGTAGTGATAAATTAGAGCAAATTGCCCAAATAACCACTCAACTTTTAACTTTGTATGCTTTTGGTCCTCCAACTGTTAAAAGTTTAAGCTTACCCACTGAACTCAATAAAGTATATATTTCTTGCCATTGCATCTGGCTTCTACTGTCAAAACTTGACGGAAACGAGAAGAGGAGTGAGGCACTTGCAAAACCAAGGATTTGTTTAGCACAGCTCTATTGCAGAGGTCAAATAGCGAGTTTATAAAAATTTAATTGGCCAATGTCAAAGTTTTAAAAATTTTCTTCTTCTTCTTCACGCCTCCACCACTAACCCAACATGCCCAAATACTTAGGACTGTCAATGGGGCTGGGCCAGTCCGAGCTGGGCTCGTTCGGCCCGACAGAAAGCCCGATGAGCCCGATCATTTAGTGAGCCGGTCTGAGTCTGAGCCTAAAAATTAGGTCCGAATTAAATGTGAGCCGAGTTTGGGCCTTATTAGGCTTAAACCCGATATAGGTCCGGCCTTTTAATTACCTATATATATAATATTTATATTTTGATATTATGTATAATTATATATCCAAATATATTATTACTAAATACTAAATATATACATAAATTACAAAACACAAAAATACATCTAAAAACTCTTTCATGAGCTTTCTTGAGAGTCAATATTGGTAATGCATAATTAAATCTCTAATTTTTTTTATTGGTTGAGTAAATTTTTGTATTGGCATAATATTGGTTGATTTTTTTTTTGTCTACAAACACAAAAATCATCAAGCATATTTGGATTTAAATCACAAGATTATAAAAAAAGTTTCAACTTTTAAAGATGTATTGGCTTATGATCGCATGTTTTATTACTATTTTTCATGCATTTTGAATGGATTAAATATAAATATTGTTGAAAAATTTTTGGTTTATATACGTTTTAAGAACTATTATTTGTTCATGTTTAGTTTTAATATTATAGTCTTGTAAATGTTAAATTAGTTTTACAACTTAATAGTTATAGTAATTATATTAAGAAAATTAAGGAGTAATAAGTGAGTTTGGGCTAAACCCAATTAAGGCTCACAACCCGAATATTATGTGAGTTGAGTATGAGTTTCACATTTACGAACCCGAAACTCATAGTCCGAATCCCGAAAATGATTCAAATTAAATGAACTGAGTTTGAACTCATCAAAACCCGGCTCATTAGGCCCGATTGACAGGCCTACAAACACTTGCCCCACGGTCGCCACCTCCTGCCCTTGTATCCACCACAATTGGGTAACTCTCATAGAGATTTACTTCAACAATTCTTTAATTACATTTTTTAGTTCTTCGAATGACACTTTTTTTTTTGAAAGAGATCTTTGAGGATAACCCGCAAGAATTTTTCCTGCTAAGCTTTGCAAGAAGGAAAGTACGAAGCAGTGCCATAACTCGAAAATCAAGTTATTGTCGTGCCCCATAATTATGGGTTTATAAAATAGATTTTGATTAATTTTAAGTGAAAATGAGTTTTGATTTTTTAAAAATAAATAAAGAGAAAATGGGTTTAAAATAGGACTTAAAGTGCGACAATTTTGGTTCAAAATAATAGTTTAAAAAAGGTTTTTAATAAAAAATAGGAGTCGCCACTTGGTATAGAGTTAAGATGTACCAAACTAGTTAAAATGAATTTTAAATTAAAAAAAATTTAAGAAAACCCTTTTCAAATGACTCTAAATCTTCGAAAATCAGAGAAAAGGGATCGGGAGTCACGGTTGAAAAAAGGGAAGGCAAGGATAAAATCCAAGGCACCCTTTCAACCTAATCAAGGTCAGTTGCGTGATTTAGTCAAAAATTTTCTTAATTTAACATAAAAAATTATCACATTTGGATGTCACTATATGAATGCAAATCGAGACCTAATGTATATCGGAAGGGTTGGAATGTCTCTTCAAAATTTGATTGGTGCAAATCGCATTAATTGCGACGCCCACAAGTGACTCTTTAAAAAGGTCACGAAGTTTGCAACAAATGAGACTCGAAAAAAGAAAGAAATAATAATTTACAAATATACGCGACCTAAGGGAATGTATAATGGGTGCGGGGGAAACTAATACTCGTGATTTCAATTTTTCCTTTAATAGAGGGAATACGAGTGTGTTAAAGACAAAAAGTCATACTCGTCCATATCCCATATTCGAGGGGTTAATTTCCCTAATCTAATCAAATAAAATGTACTAACCTAGTTCTAATTTTTAAATGGAATGCAAGTCCTAAATGCCATGTTCCACACATAGGGGTAAGGAATATACATATATGAAAAATATGGGATAAAAGATATACATATAAGGGAAGTATGGGATAAGGGATATACATATAGAAGGAATATGTGATAAGAGATATACATATAGGGGGAATGCCATGCAAAATGATAAAAACCCTAAAAAGTAGAAAAATATGTATGAAATGTTGTGATTGTCACGCAAGCATGATCTAGCACGTGGATGGTTCCCAAGAGTCTAGCGTTGGACTAACCCATGTCTATAAGTTCTCACTAGCGTTGGATTAATGAGAAATTAGAAAGGAGGGCTACAACTAGCGTTGGACTAGTGTGGTGACGTCATGCATTTATTACAATCAAATAAATCATGTAAAACATAATAAAACAAATAAATACATAAATCACATATAGCATATAATACATAATCATGATATCTAGATGCAACAATCCTAAGAAAGCAAGTAAACACATAGGCACACAAGCATGCAAACACACACATAAAATAAAAGCGAATAAAGATCTAATTATTACATTCGGGGGGTCCTAACTACAATCTAAAAGGGGAAAGAATGAAATGAAATAAAATAATAACCTAACTATTACAATTTGGCATTTAAATGCCTTTAAAATGATAAAAAATAAATTAAAATAAATATACAAAATTAAAACAAAAAAGTAACTAAATGAATAAATAAAATAAAATAAAAGCATTTAAAAAGCATGCAATTACACACATAAAATCACATAGGAGCACATATGGTCAAATAAAATCAAAATAAATGAGTAGAATATACCTCTCTTGAATCGGTGACCTAATGAAATGGAATTACTCTCTTTTTACTCTCCAATACGAAAAAAATGATTAAGGTACCACTTTAATTAACAAATAATCATAAGAGATGAAAATAAACATGAAATTGAACAATTAAAACATTTAAATGAAAGTAAACAACCCATATTCAAGAAATCAAAACATGGAAGGACCTAATTGAAACAATTAAAGAAGTTTTAGGGGTCAAATCATTATTGTTACAAATGTTAGGGCCTAAATTAAAATAAAATAAAATTAAGGGATTAAGATGAAGCCTATCAAAGCCAAATGCTAAAATTCACAAAAATAAATCAAAACCCTCTCACCAAACCCCAAACAAAAAATATTACCCAAACCTAAATCATTTTTCAAAAATCCAAATAAAAAACTATGAATCTATCAAAAATTGTTAAACTTTCAAATTTCATCCCCAAAACTCATGAATAATCTGTCCAAAAATCACATTAAAACATGCCAAAGAAAGATATCATGTTAAAAGGACAAAATTGATTTTACTTTCCAATTTTCTGAGCCATAGTAGAATAAGGGGAAACTTGAGGGGTTAAAGCGCAATTTATGAAACTTTTCATGCATCTTCTTCGCAGAAAGCTATTCTTCTTCTTCGCTGGTTTTGGGTTCATTCGAAACAAGCTTGGGAATCTCATGCTGCAATCTTAACAAAAATCCAATCTCAAGTACTTGTCAAACTCTCTAAACCCCTCACCAAGATGTAATACTAAACACACAAAAGGAAAAATCCGAGTTGAGGAGAAACTTGCAAGCCCCAGGTTCGTTCATTGGTTTCAAGTTTCTGGGTTTTCATGTCAAAATCAAACAAGCACCATACTTTCAAGCCAAGACAAGACAACAATCAAACTCGAATCTTGTACTTTGCACTCCTAAGAATTCTTAGACCCAAATTACACACACAAACAAGGACCAAAGACGCGACCTTTAGTTCATCAGATTACATATGCGGGAAACACTATCTATTAATGGCTCCTCGATTGAATTCTTAGTTCAGATTCACATTAAATGAACAAAGGGACCGCCACCAAGCTTATCAACAGCACAACAACATTACCAAGCATAACCACAGTCATCGTCATCAAACATTGGCAACCACAGAAACTTAGAAAAGGAAGAACATCATGCATAGGGAACCCAAAACTCTATGAAAATTGTATTAAACCAAGAGTCCACAATTACCTGAGAGCGCCAAAGCTGTTAAATGAACGTAAAATGCCCTGAGAAGCCGAGCGGTTCTGGAAAATGCAACTCAAGAACTGTGTTGCAGAAGATTTCAGTGCTGATGGAGATGCTATTTTGGGTCCCAATTTGAGAGGCTCAAAGAGGTTGTTTTGGGGAGATCCCTGAATGAAATTCGAATATTCCTTGCCAAGATAGTGCAGAAATCAAGTGTTCACTCAAAAAGCTAAGAGCTTTTTCAGAATTTTCCACGAAACTAGGCTGGTTCGTCAGCCTGGTGATGAATTTTTGCAGCAAATTTTCTCTTTTTTCCTACTCGATCGTCCTTCTTTTCTCCTCTCTCCCACTCTTTATCTTTCCTTTCTATCTTTTATCTGAAGTTTCTGTTCTTCCCTCCAGATCCTTCCTTCTTGCTTTTGTTTCTTTCCCCGTAGCTCTCTCCTTTTCCCTTTCTCTCTTGCTTTTTCTTCTTTTGTTTTCCCCCAGCCGAAACCTTCCCTTGTTGCTTTCCTTTTCCCCAGCTTTCCCCCTGCTTGTAGCCTCTATTCTTTCTTCCCTTTTTCAAACCCCAAAACCCTCCTTTTTTTTTTTTCTCAATTTTTTCTCCTCCTTTTCCCGTAGCCTCTTTTCCTTATTTCTCATTTCCTTTTTCCAGTTTTTCTTCCAATTTTCCTTCCAAAATTCTCCCTATCCAACAAGTGTCTTGCCACCTACCTCCCCTCTTGCATGTGTTGTCAAAAGAAAAATAGAAACACTTGTCTCATGCTTCCCTAGCACCCTTGTCTAATGCTCCTCTAACAGACTTGTCTACCATGCATACCCTCTACCTATCTTCTTATTTTTATTTATTTATTATATTTTATTTTTTTTCAAAATCAATTTAGGTAAACAAAAATGTTAATTCCTAATTGCAAATGCATTGCAAAATTTTCATTTATTTTAAAGAAATTGAATCTAAAAGGATTAAAAACAATTTTTTTTTGAATTTTTTGTGAGAATTTTTCCTTTTTAGAAATTTAATGCAAAAATATCTTAAAAATACAAATGATGAACCTAATTTATAAAAATAAGCAAAAATACACTAACTATCATTTTGCAAACTTAATTAATTGAAATAAATAAAATAAAAATAGAATGAAAACAAGAATTAATAATAAGAAATAAAGCTAAAATTTAAATTAAATAAAATTAAAATTTTGGTGTCTATAGTTATGTTCAATGCATACCCTTAAGCTCAAGACTACATAATTCAATGATTTTGGGTGGCATGAATTTTAATTTTGAGAATGCCTTTTAGGCTTCCAAACAATCTTCTATGGAGTTTTCTTTGCATCCCTCATTTCTCCCAATTACCTTCGACCAAGACAGATTTAATTGAGCTGTAAACAACGAGAAAAAAAAGAATTTAACATAGCTAGATTTAAATTTGATGGTTCATATTTTTTTTCTTGGTGCAGATGTAGGGTTTCGGGAGGAAATGGTTTGGAAAAGCAAGAAAAGGCAATGAAGAAAGAGAACCAAAAAAAATAATTTACTAGGTTGACAAATATGACTCTAGCATTTCTCTTGCATGGTGCATCTTTTTGGTTCTATCAATTTTAACTAAAGAAATAATTGGAATGGTTAGAAATATAGATTTTATTGAATTCATGTGTAAGTTTAAACTTTTAATACTAGCATGGTTGAAGGTGCTCCAAGTTAAAAGTTTAGTGGCTCTTTGGATAATTGCCCGATAATTATTCTTATCTAGGGTCATCTGTCAAAATAGCTTGGCTTTCTTCTCCACAGTTTTGTTATCATCTATTCAAAACATCTTTAGATGTCAAAAGCTTTCATCAGAGCGCCTAATCTCTTACAAGAATCACATTTATCTCATAAATTCCAAGAATTATGGATTCATGGCCTTTAATCATGATCAAAAGATTTAGTACAGTTGAGTGGTGATCTAGTTGGAAATGGACTGACTCAAACTTTATAATAGGGTACGATTAGTATCACAAAATGCTATTCCTGAAATGGATAGCATGATGCCTGCATAAAGAATTAATCACAAATATTTCTAATTGTTGGGCTGAAATAAAACATATGTATGTTCAGATGGACCGGCTGACTTCAAACCATAGCGTGTTAAATTAACTTGGCACAAATTGCCGGTAAGTATTCTTCAGTAACATCCTTGAATTGGACCTCAGCTACAAATTTTCGACGGTGAATCCTTCTCAATAGTGCCTAGAACAAATACATTAAGCATAAAATGGTTTCAGAAGCAGCGTTAGCTCTGGTTCCGAAGGAATGACATGATTTCTTATTCATTAATGCAAACTGAAATATGGTTACCAATCAATGTTCACCTTTTATAATGTAGATAAGTGCAGCACTAATGATTCTAGAACACTACTATTATATGCTACTTAGACATCAACACACTGAGGTGTATATCCAGTATAATTGATGTGATGATAAATTAGTTCTGTTTATCCAGTATAATTGATGTGAAGATAACTTAGTTCTGTTTATCTTTCTATAATTGCATAGCTCATATATGAGAGTATAGGGAGGATTTGAGCGTGAATCTCATAGCCAAGTTCAACCAATTACCAATGTTTATCAAACTCCTTTATTATTCAGATTATGAAACAGCATAATGATAACATTAATTAAAACAAGACTTAACAAGAGAACAGTTCTTAGGGTCCAGATTTCTTTAATTGTTCCAGCCATAAATTTGTATCATGGTTAATTAATTAAATTTTGTGCGGTAACTATGATAAATCTCTTAATATTGCGAAACTTGCTTCTACTAGTGAATCAATTATATCAATAAATAGATTTAATGTACTTTCATGATCTAAACCTTATTATAGACTCATTAAGATCAAGAAATTATACAGTTACAGTCAAAGTGCTTCCCTAGTTTGGTGGGTTATTAATTAGCAACTTGTACATTAACTAATATCTTAGATGCTTCCTAATCAACGGTCTTTAAATTGTAGAGTATTTCTAAATACATAAAATAGCATCTACATGAGATTCAACAATCAACCAAAGAAAGATCATTAACTAGAGAACAATAGATTTCATCTAACTTTGGGAAGAAGTAATTTAACTCAACATATGCTTAAAATAAAGAAAAACACAATAAAAGTAAGGGCCTTTCTAACGGAGCACTTGTTAAGATATATTTTGGGTGTCATATTTTTAAAAATGTAAGATTAATTCAAGAAAGTAAATAAATACAAACGAAATGAGGTAAGATTAAATAGGGAAAGTATATAAATGCAAGAAATGGTAATAATTGTTAGTATGTGTATATATAGTATTTTAGGTGATTTTAAGGTGTGTTAACGGATGTCCAATGGGCATTCGTTAGAAAAATCCTAAAAGTAAATAAAGTGAAATTCATAAAAGGTCAAATGTGAAAGAAAAGAAAATCTTGTCCAACATAGGTGTGAAATTCTTTCATCTTCCTTGTATCTTCAATGAAATCCCTAACAAAGAAAAACATAAAGAAAAGCTATTACAACCTACAATATTCCTAAAAACCACTTTAAATTGGAGATTTACATTTTTTACAAGATCCATTTCAAAACAGCATTTGAACAGTTCTGCCATTGAATTAAAAGCAAAATAACTCTATGAAGAAAGACTATTTATCTTTGATATAAAACAGGGAAGCTTTAGAAAATTGAGTCAAATTCTAGTGGATTAAGAATCAAGTTGTGCGGACATCTAGATGCAAAGTTTTGACAAAAATGCCACCAATTAGTCAAAAGACTGTCATAAATGTTTCCAAAAACATAGCACCAAAAAACTACCTCTACACTTTGAACTCCTGAATATCAGAAGACATGAATAGGCGATGAGTATCAATTTTCTATATTTTATTCCTCCTACATTTTATTCTTTTATTACACTTATGTACTTAATTTAGTAATTTAGATTATATTTTATGATTTTAGTAGGTTTTAGAGCATCAAAGACTTCATGTAATCAAAATTAAGAGCGTGGTGCAATTTCAAATTTTTAACAAGTACCCCAAGTAATTAAGAGCATGGGGCAATTTCAGATTTTTTGAAGTTTGCGTTAAAAAAAAAGAAAGAACCAAACCCAGGATTTTAAATTTAAGAAATTTAAAGATAAAGTTTGATATACTTGTTAACCTTGGTCCCTAGCTTTTGATGTTTATAAAACAATGGATGATACTAATATCTCTTCAAGAAATACTTTTAGCTATGAAGCAAATCTGATTCAAAGAACAAGAGCATTTGAAAGAGATAAAGGAAGTTGAAAGCTGTCGGACGCTCGCGAAGACAACATCGGACGTTCGATAAACAATGCAGCATTTCGGACGCATGAAAAACTCCATCACCGGACGTCCGAAAGAATTAAAATGATTTCTCAAACTCACTGTCTGCTGTCAGACGCAAGCATCAGCTGTACCGGACGTCCGATACTCCCAACGGCTGGTTGACTCTTCAGTTGCTTTCTATCCGTTGAAAATATTAATGAAACACTTTCTTGGTCTCATATAAATAGAGTATGGTCAGAAATTTCAAACAACTTTTGCACACTGAAGATACAAAAGATATAGAGTAATTTTAGTGAGAAAACACTCTCCAAAGAAGATTTGTAGTCTTGGTGGTGTGAAATTCATTGTAAGCTTTTCATTTGTGAGTGAATACTTCAATAGTGTAGCTCTGTGAGAATTGTTCTGAGGGATAGTAAAACTTTCTAACTTGACCGAGTGGAGCTTGGGGTAAGGAGGAAGTGAGCCTTCCTTTGTACACAAGATTGGTTGTATTTCATCAACTTGAAGAAGCTTATTTGAATTGATCTACAAGCTCAAGAGGAACTTGGTAGTCAATTGGTTTGCAATTCTTCCCTTTTTATTTATTTATTGTTATCTTGTGATCTTTAAATTGCTTATATCTTCTACTTCTCTCAAGTGATTTTATTCATTCATTAATTGATTCATTATGTGATCATTTAGAAAAGAGGGTAAATTTCATATTAGTAAAAAGTGTCTCATAACTTGATTAGCTTTTTGAATAACCTAATTCCCCCCTCTTAGATTGTCTTCGATCCTTACAATTGGTATTAGAGTTTGGTCTCTTAGAGATTAAACTCAAGCGATTTTGGAGTAAAATGACAACCAACAATGCCATATTTTTTGAAGGATAATCTCTCACCAGACTCCCAATATTTAATGGATCCAATTATGTGAGTTGGAAGGAAAGAATGATTATTTTCTTGCAATCTATTAATATTGAACTGTGATTTATTGTTAATAAAGGTCCATATGATGCCATTGTTATAGATGAAGTTACACATAGATCAAGACCAAAAATCAGAAATGAATTGACTGGTGAAAATAAAACCCACCTCACCTTGAATGCCAAGGGTATGAATGTGTTGTATAGTGTTTTAGATTCTAACGAATCCATTAGGGTCAAAGGGTGTAGGTCTGCTAAAGAGATTTGAGACAAACTGAGAGAAATTCATGAAGGGAGTGAAAATGTGAGAGAACAAAAGAAATCTATATTAGTTACTAAGTATGAATCATTTAAGATGGAATCTCATGAAAATATTGACAAAATATATTGTAGATTCAATGATCTCATTAATGATTTAGAGGTACTAGAAAAGGAATTCTCCTTAGGAGAGAAAAATAGAAAAATCTTGGATGCCTTGTCCAAGAATTGGGAAAGTAAGGTGACTGCCATTGAGAAAGCTAAAGATTTGAATTCTATGCCTATTGAATCCCTTATCAATTCTCTAATCTCTTATGAGCTGGAACTGAAGACTAAGGTACAAGAGAAAGAGGATGCAAATGTGAGAAAGAGTATTGTTCTAAAAGTATCTCAAGATGAAGATGACTCGACTTTCTTGGATGGAGAAAATGTAGATGTTGACGACAATGATCTTGTTCTCATCACAAGAAGTTTCAAGAGAATTCTCAACAAAAGAAGATTCAGAAAAGAAGATCCTAACAATTCATTTTCAAATTAATACAACAATGCAAGAAACAAAAGAAAACAAGAGGCCAATAAAAAGTAAACTGACAAATGCTATGAATGCGGTCAACTTTGACACTACATGACTGAGTGTCTAATGAAAAAGAAGAAAGAAGGAAGAAAATCAAGATTCAACAACTTCCAATTCATATGGAATGAGTGCAACTCTGATGGTGAAATTGAAGAGGAAGAAGAATCTGCTCAATTGGCTTTTATGGCCATTGAAGATAATGAGATAACGATTTCTAATCCTCAATTTGAAAGTGATGATGAAATTGGTGATGATCTTGAATCTTTCATTAAAAAGTTGCATGATAGTTTGAAAGAATCTTATACTAGAAACAAAGAATTAAAACACAAAATTAGTTTTCTTCTTCAGGATAATACACGCCTTTTTCAAGAAAATAAGAAGCTGAAAACTGAAAATGATTTCTTGAAAAAGAATGAGATTGATTTACAAAATAAACTTGATAGAAAAATAAGGCTTTATGAAATGTTAAAAAAGGAACAAAGTGATTTGAAAAGAAGAATCGATAATTTAAATGAGTTGCTCCAACATAAAAAACAAGACTGTTTTCAAATGAATGAAACAAAGTCTCATATTGGCACTTATGAGAAGAAAATAAATTCTGGTGCAAATGAATTTACTATTTATAAGAGAAAACAAGTAAGATTTATTAAACCTGTTCATATAAATAACTCTTTGATTATGTGTAATTTTTGTTGTCAAAAAGGTCACATGAAAAGTGATTGCTATGTGAGAAAGAACATGAGAAGAGGCATGAAATGCATGTGGATAGTTAGACATGTTGCTAACTCTCAAGGACCCAAAAATTGATGGGTACCATATATTAGTTCTTGAACTCTTGAGTATGTGAATCTGGTGAACATTATTAAGGAATCAAAGTGGTTCATAGACAGTGAATGTTCAAAACACATGACCGATGATCCATCACAATTCATCAAATTCAAGCCAAAATCTAGCGGCATAGTGACATTTGGAGATGACGTGTTTCTACCTCAAGACCATTGGAGTTTTTACATTTTGATTTGTTTGGTCCTACACAAATTGCTAGTTTGGGTGGTAAGAGATATTGTTTAGTCATTATTGATGATTATTCTAGATACACTTGGATGATTTTTCTTGCTCACAAAGATGATACTTTCAAAAAAATTCGTTTCCCTATTTGTAAAAGTTCAAAATCGGTTTGGTTTAAATATTGTTAAAATTAGAAGTGTCAATTGTTCGGAATTTAAATGTTGTGACTTTTCAAAATTTTGTGATTACACTTTAGGCATTCTAGGGTCATTTGCACTTCATATTAGGATGCATCTTTTGTATTTTCTCTTTTGATGTTTCAAGTATTCTGTACTAATGGATCTTGGTTAACATTGATGGTTTCTAGTTGAATTGCTAATGTATTTTAGTTGATATTTCTCTGTTTGGTACTTCTTTTGGTATTAATTCTCTGTTTTTGGCTGATGATTGATGTTGGTATGTTGGTGATTGCTGAATTCTGGTATCATTTCTCTGTTTTTGATTGATATTTTGGATTCTTTGTTATGGCAACTACATTAAGATTATGGTTGTTGGATTTTACTCTCATCTTATGATGACAAAAAGGGGAAGAAATGGATGCTATGTGAAAGGGGGAGTTATTCTGAGATTACAAGTTTGACACTTAAAAATTTTTGATCCAATGAGTGAGGGGGAGCTTATGCTCAATCTTTTTCTTTTTTCCATCCATTGTTTTGTCATCATCCAAAAGGGGGAGAATGTTGACCTTGGTCCCTAGTTTTTGATATTTACAAAACAATGGGTGATAATAATATCTCTTCAAGAAATACTTTCAACTATGAAACAAATATGATTCAAAGAACAAGAGCATTTGAAAAAGATAAAGGAAGTTGAAAGCTGTTAGACACTTGCGAAGACAATATTGAACGTCCGACAAACAATGCAGCACTTCAGACACATGAAAAACTCCATCACTGGACGTCCGGAAGAATTAAAATGATTTCTCAAACTCACTGTCTGCTGTCAGACGCAAGCATCAGCTGTACTGGACGTCCGATACTCCCAACGGTTAGTTGAATCTTCAACTGCTTTCTATCCGTTGGAAGCATTAATGAAACACATTCTTGGTCTCATATAAATAGAGTATGGTCAGAAACTTCAAGCAACTTTTGCACACTGAAGATACAAAAGATATAGAGTAGTTTTAGTGAGAAAACACTCTCCAAAGAAGATTTGTAGTCTTGGTAGTGTGAAGTTCATTGTAAGCTTTTCATTTGTGAGTGAATACTTCAATAGTGTAGCTCTGTGAGGGTTGTCCTGAGGAATAGTAAAACTTCCTACGTTGACCAAGTGGAGCTTGGGGCAAGGAAGTGAGCATTTCTTTGTACAAAAGATTGGTTGTATTTCATCAATTTGAAAAAGTTTGTTTGAATTGATCTACAAGCTCAAGAGGAGCTTGGTAGTCAATTGGTTTGCAATTCTTCCCTTTTTATTTATTTATTGTTGTCTTGTGATCTTTAAATTGCTTATATCTTCTACTTCTCTCAAGTGATTTTGTTCATTTATTGATTGATTCATTATGTGATCATTTAGAAAAAAGGGTAAATTTCATATTGAGCAGAAAGTGTCTCATAACTTGATTAGCTTTTTAAATAACCTAATTCCCATCCTCTTTGGTTGTTTTTGATCCTTACAATACTTACTTGGAGTTAGAAGCTTTAAGAATTGGGGAAGCTTTAAAAATTGATCCTTTTAAACAACGTAATTGAATGCAAACTTCAGAACTTTATTAATTTTTTAGAAGAGAAGAGCGCTTGCTTTCTCTAACACTCTGATGCCCTTTTCTTATCCTTTGATAGTTATTTATAGCTATCAAAATATTACATTTGAATTTTACTTGCATTTGAGGTTCATTTGAATTTGCATGCCGACACTCTTATCTTCTTTTTATTGGTGCTTTGGAGATTGCATCTTATCTTCTTTTGAAAATGGCCAACGCCTTTTATTTATACGTCATTTGGGTCTTGTGCGTATGGTCTACCAAATGGATAAAACTTGGAATCTGATGAGGAACATATTGACTCATCTGTCTTCTTTTGTTGATTTTGTAGATAATTCATATATTCTTGTAATATTTCGAGATTCTGCATCATCTTCTTGAGTAGGAATTCATTTATTGTCAAATCTGATGGTGATACTTGTTCTTTCTTTTTGAGGAGTTCTTGGAATGCTTCCTTTTGAAATTGATGAACTGACCATTTGAGTTTTTCTCCTGTTTCTAAAAATTAGATAACATTTTCTTGATCACATAAATTTAATTTGAATCTTCCCCACCATTTGATTTTGAATTCTCGAACTAGGGACATTGGGAGTAGTTTTTCCAACTCTTGGGGCATTTTAAAGCTCCAACAAAAAATCCATGGAACTTTAAATTCAATATAAAACAGAATTTGCTTTGAATATACCTCTCTTGTGGCTTTTTTGAGATAGGTCTGGGACCCCATTAATGCTCTTGGAGGTAAAATTTCTTTGTTGGGTCCAAACCAGTTCCACCAATGATGAAACTAAATTGGAAATTTCCTGCTGCAACTTTCTTTGAAAGTAAAAAATCAAGAATGATTGAATGGCCTAAAGAAAAAGGCACGATACCAAGTCATCTTATAGTCTTGGTATGTGAATCCATCTGGAATAAATCTAACCGAGAATGACTTTTTTGGTTAAAAAGAAGTCTATTCACTAGGTAAACAGACTTTTTTTATTATACATTTGGAATGGCTAATCATTTCAGGTTTTTCTTTGTCTGGAATAGGATAAATTTCTACTGATTGAGTGTCTGTGAGGATTAACTCATAATATTCTAAATTTTTTGCTGGATCATCTGGTTGCTAGTAACATTTTGAGTGAAATAATCTTTGAGTAAGATTTGTAAGTGAACGATGTGGTGGTACTTTTTGGAATTTGGTTAGGGTAATATATTGAGTGAAAGGCTTTTGTGAAATAGGTGGAACTTTCATTGGATTTATTTGGTGAGGAATGTTTTGAAGAACTTGGATTTGCTTTTGAAGAAGTTGAATTTTTTGCTACTTGAATATAGCTTAAAGTTGGAAAGTTTTGAAGTAATTGGAATCTATTAAGAGTTATAGAAATTTGAGTGATTGACATTTCATAGTCTTTTGGAGTCCTTGGTTTTGAACCTCCTACTTTGGAATCCATATTTCTTGCAAATTTAACAAATAACACTACTCATATTTTCTTTCTCCTTTCTGATCCATGTATTGTAATGAGAATTGTTTTGACCGCTCTGGCTAAGCCAATGCTTCATCATAATAAATTCGTTAATCTTTCTCCTCATAAGATAACATTATTCTTTGAGAGAAAGAATGGCTTTTGAAGACTTTAAATATACTACTGGATATCTATGAAGATGATAAGGTTGAATTCTTTCTTGAGGTGTATAATAAATGAATCGATGGGTTGTTAGCAGAGTTTCTTTTTGAATCTGTTGTTTGGAATAATGATGTTTTTGGATCATTTTTACAAACTGATCCCCTTTTGATCCATTGCCCAGTAAAAATTCTCTTGTTAAAAAATCATGAAGGGAATTATTTTCTCCTTTTATAAATTCTATTTCAAAATAAAAAACTGACAAAATAGCTTGCCATCTTGCAAAAATTTGTTTGGAAACTATATTTTTTTACATCTTTTTGCCGTTTGGTCAGCTTCATGAGACTCTCAAACAAAGACATGAGCCAAGGTAGGAAAGAGCTTGTGTAAGGTTTGTGAAAATTCCAGGTTGCAATCCAAACCTCTCTAATTAGCCTTCGGGCATGGATTGTCATATTGTCACCTACACAATAAATCACTTAGTTAGTAGTCATAGGTATAAAACTATGCAACAGCTTACCATTCACATGCACAAGATAAGGATCTTCATAATGATGCTTATTGAAACTAGAAAAATCCCGAATCTGGTTGTGCAAGGTGGTATAATTCGACCCTAGTTGTTGCTGATTTGGCACAACTGGCTCATCTGGAGATAGAACAATGAACCAATCATGTTGCACATCTGTAGAAGCATGAACCAGTGAGGTAAGAACAACATTCGGATCTTGATTGACACACTTGTGTGCATCACCCAATATAAGTGGCAGCAATGAAGTGAAGCTTACTCCATACGAATCACATGAATTTGCACAAGTTGGAGTTGATAAAATGAGCTCATGGTGACCAGCATTTGGACGTGTGAATATGCATGAAACATCACAACATGTAGCTGGAACAAGCATAAAATCAGGTTGCAACTCTTTAGTCAAAGCTGGAAAATTTTGGACAGTTTTACTACCTACAAAAACGAAATAAGTTTCAGCTTGTTTCGAACTAGAAATTGGATAAAGAAGCAATGGGACATTATTAGCTAAATGGTAAGAAGGTGTATGTGACAGCCCCACCTTTCCCCAAGGCAAACCAAAGAGTTCGGCGGGTTGCCTGCCCAACTCACGCCAGGACTCACTTATACAATCGAATAAAATACTTCCAACGTACGTAAAACATAACTAAGTTCAACTTACAACCCGACTAATAAAATACGATCCAACGTACTAATGATACAATCAAAGTTCATCTTACAAGCTTCCGAAATATCGAATTCAAAGTTTAACAACCCAAAAGATAATACAGAAGAAACAAGATCACACCCTAACTGACAGCGGCTTCACTCGGATTCTCAATTCCTGTTAAAGAAAACAAATTTGAAAGAATGAGCTAACGCCCAGTGAGTTCCCAAAAAGGCATGGATACACGTAAAGTAGTTTGAATTACACTTCAAGTTCACAAATTCAACGTAAATAAATAAAGCGATTAACAATATCAAGGGGTAGGATACAGGTGGCTCTCAGGAGCCAATTTCCACGAAACTTGATCTTATTTCACGTGGTCGACACTCCGTCGACTTTCAAAGTAATGTAACAAGTCTAGTAGAGCACCACTTAACTCCATTCTCCTTCCAACGACTCCCCCTACTGGGCCCACACTTCAAATAGAAATAGTGGTGGTAATACTCGAATATAGAGGTACTGAGATGGTATGAGAGGCACCTTCCACTCGGGTTGAGTGTGGTACATGTTGCCGCTCAGCATTAGGGACGACGAGATAACACTCCAATCGACATAATCAAGATAAAGGTATTGAAACGGTATGAGAGGCACCTCCCACTCGAATTGAGTGTGGTACGTGCTGTCGCTCAGCACTAGGGTCGACGAGATAACACTCCAATCGCCTTAATCAAGATAGAGGCATTGAGACGGTATTAGAGGCACCTCCCACTCGAATTGAGTGTGGTACATGCTGCCGCTCAGTACTTACAAGTCAAGCACAAGCACAAACACAAGTACGATTACTCAAGTTCAAGCAAGTACAAGATTATTCAAGAAGGGGAGGACGAGTGTGATAAAGTACACCCTCGCCTCATTCAAAACACTATACATCTCAATCGTAATATCAAGTTCACATTTACGTCACATGTACAAATTCAAGACAGATAACATGCATGGAAACTCACCAATATTTCAAAGCTCCGAATCCAAATTAGGATCGATAGTACGGTCTTCAATCACTCCTATAAACACGTAAAGAAAGATAATAAGTTTCACCTCAACAATTCGCGAAACTAAATCAAATTCACTTGAACTCGACACTTAGGCTCAAGTTATGAAAATAATATGTATCTAAAATATTTTTCAAACTTAATTCAAAGGAAAAATCCATGAACATGTTAGCTCAATGGTTCAGGTATAAAATGAAGTGAAAAATGTTAAATTGAACCAAGAAAAGTGAAGGAAAGAGTGCAAAGGAGAAAAATCAAAGTGACAGCTTTGACACCTCTCGGCATTTTGATCATAATTGGAGATACACTTATCGGATTGAGATGAATTTTATGGCGTTTCGAAACTAAGATATAACCATACATTTCTTATGAAGACATCGAAATTCAGTTCATACACTTTCGTGATAAAAAATAACAATCACAAAGGCACAGGAAAGCTGTCGCGTTATAACAGGGCTTTTGAGCAGTTTCGGGAAAACGGCTATAATTCAATGTAGAAAAATTGAAATCGAATGCCGTTGGTTGCCTTTGAAAACAAACTCAAAGGGCTTTCCAACGGTATAAAATTTAGACTCTAATTCGTTTTCAAATAATACCAGAAAATTTGACAAGTTGACTAAAAATCTACCCAAAGTTTTAGTCCATTTTGCAAATTTTCTAACGAGAACTTTCCAAATATTTTTTCCATCAAATCTTCCCAATTTTCCCATAACAAATCCATGAACATATCAAACAATATTTAGCCAAGATTATTAACAAGAAAAACCATGAAAATTTGCATATAAATAACCCTCAACAAAAGATCAAATACTTGGTGGGCATGGGGATTTCTTCCATATTCACCAACAAAACTACCATCTTGTCAACAAAATTCACTCAAATCCATATGGGTTTAATCAATCATTAGCCCTTGGTTATCTAAAGACAATTTTCAAGCAAATCCAACCAACAAATTAAGAGCTAAACTAGCATTTTAACCACTAGAACATCTAGAGATATAACTTCAAAAAATTTACGAGATCTACCATAGATCTTACTTAAATCAAGTGAATCTAACATACCCTTGGCTAGAAATTAAAGATTAAGGGTGATTTTTGGTGCTTACCTCAAGATCTAACAAGATCTAGTGTGATTCAACTTCAAAGTTTCTTTCCAAGCTTCACCCTTCAATTTTCCTCAAGAAAGGTCAAATCTTCTAGGTTGATTGGGTGATTTCTTCCACAAATCCACAAGGAGTAAGATGGATGGTGTCCCTACTTTCTTGGTCTCTCTCTCTCTTGACTTTCTCTCTCTCCCTCAACAAGAAAAGAAGGAAAAGAAGAGGAAAAATTGTGGTGGGTGATAGGTTCTTAAGTGATCTTCAAGAGCAAGATGGAGGAGGAAATGGAGAGCTCTCAAGTCTCCCTCTCTCTCTAAAATTTCGGTTGGCTCAAAGGAAAAAAAGAGAATGAACTCTCAAGTCTAGTTTCTTCCTTTTAAGTGTGGTAGGGGACCACCTCACCTACTCGCTTATGTGTCGCCTTCTCATGCGACCTCTTATCCAAAACTAAATTTTCCTCTACCAACATTATCCTATCATTTTTTTTATTTCTTTAAAGTCTCTACATGCTCTAGATTTCATCTTAAGACTAAATTCCACGTCAGCACTCCAAAATTTCACACTTAATGCCAACCAAACGATAACCGGGCAATTATTAATATCAATTCAACTAAGTTGGAAAATGACATTTCAATAAATGAGAATACCAAGAATTTACCAAAATCAGATAATTTAAATATTTTCATCATTATTATTTACCCTTAAAAAATTAGTAAAATTTTTAGAGCCCTCACATCCTTCTAGGGTTTTGACCAAATTCGCTAATAATTCATGAAATTAACAAATTTTAAGAAATTAATTAGTCGAAGGTTAAAAGAAGCAAGTAAAAGAAACTCATTTATCAATTAACAAGTAAATCACTGAATGAATGCAAAATTTATAAAAATATAATTTAAATAAAAAATGCAAATAGTTGGGAGGTGAGAAAAATAATTTTCTGGGTCATCACATCCTCTCCTTCTTAAAAGAATTTCGTCCTCGAAATTCATGCCTTAGCTCGAAAACTCCAGATATCACTTCTGCATCCCGCTCTTAAGAATTGTAAAACCTATTCCACACTAGATATCACGTAAGTTGTGTATCCTTAATCTTTTCACGAGGAGCATGATGATAATCTTTTCACGCTTTTCGCAAATTCAATTGCCTCATTAATAAGTCGATCATAAGTAATAAAAATCACCTCAAGAAATTTATCAATCTATGTATTCCAATCCAAGAACAAATCATGTAATTCTTACCTCAATATCCCACTGGTCCCTAAGTACTCTCAATGAATTTCAATGTCTCGTATATCAAATTCTATAAGATCTTAACAACGCAGTAATTTTGTCCTATTGAACCTTAACCCTATTAATCTTTCAAAATGGTTAGAAAGAAATCTCAAGTAATCAATAATTTTTTAAAAAAAATTACAACCAGTTCAATACAAATGTATACAAATATCAAAATACCAAAGGATAAACCTTAAATTCAATAATATCTTATCTTAGTCCCCTAGTTACTTACTCCGATAAATTCAAACCTTACATCAGATATAATAAGCCTCTTGGGTTTATTCCTCTCCACAAAGAGAAAATATAGATTTATAACAAAAATCAAAATGTTTGAAGTTTTTAAGAGAAAGATATAAAATTTTCAAAATAACGCTCGTAAGAACAAATTCTTAAATTCTTGGTTGTTTGCAAAGAGACTTTCTTAGTTAACTCTAAAGTGAAAAGGTAAGATGGGGAGGATATAAAATACTTGGTTAAAACCTTTTCTTTTATAAAAGATACAATCTTAATAATTCAAATTTCATGAAAACACCGTACAAGCGAATTACCCAAATAACTTAAACAAGAAAACCAAGATTGAAAATTCTAAATTATAAATACAAACACATTTATAGCAAATTTAAATATTAGTATCTAAAAGGCGTAGAAAGGCAAAGAAATATATTATCGAATTGAAATTTTTTTTTTTAGATATTTTTCTAGGGTTGGTGGCGGCTGCTAGGGTTTGCATGGCCGCGACCATGGAGGACCTCCAGTCTCCTGCTGGGGGCTAGGCACTTTCATCTCCAATCTTTCTCCGTAAGTCTTTTGCTGCATTGTTTTCCAGCAACTTAGCCACGCCATCACTGTCCATCCAAGCGATGCCCTGCACACACAAAGGAGAGCCAGCGTTGATATTCTCGCAAGCAACCATGGAGAAACTTGCTGCTCCATACCGACTTGCATTGGTGGGCAAGTTCTCAAAGGGTCGACCGAAGCTAGAGGATGTACGTGGTTTTCTGATCAAGTTAGATTTGCGTGACCCAACGACTGTGGGCCTGTTGGACGCACGCCATGTGCTACTGCAGTTCCATTCTAATGCTGATTTCCATAGAGTGTGGGCAAGGGGGATTTGGTATGTTCATGGCCATCCGATGAGGGTCTTTAAATGGACTCCATCGTTTCATGTAGATCAAGAGCCGTCTATTGTCCCGGTGTGGTTCCAGATGCCCAAGCTTCCCTTACATTTGTTCTATAAGGAAACACTGTTTCAAATTGCGGAGGTGGTTGGCGTTCCTCTGTTTGTTGATGCTGCAACTTTGGCGGTCTCGAGACCTAGAATTGCAAGGGTCTGTGTGGAGGTGGATTTGATGAAGCACAGGCCTTTGAGGGTGTGGATTGGGAATGGACAGAATGACAATTTCTGGCAGGAGCTGGTGCCGGAAAACCTTCCCTCATATTGCTCCCATTGCTTCAGGCAGGGGCACACGGAGGAGGGTTGCCATGTGTTGTACCCAGCGCTGAGGCCTGTCAAGGTGGGGGGAGATGGGGAGGGGACTGGGGAGCCTGCGGAGGGGGGCATCAGGCCCAGGCAGAGGCAGCGAGGGGGGATCCAAGCCGACAAGGTGGCGTCCGGCTCGGCAAACACAGCAGTAGCTGAGGAGGCTGCAGCGATGAATGTTGCGGGCATGGGTTCGCAGAGTGAACAGGCTGGGACGGAAGCGCTAGCGGAGCCTCAAGCAGTGATGGTTGGTGTTGGGATGTCCAAGCATCAGTCTGCTGGTGCTACGACTGCGTTGGCGGAGCCGCAAGCAGTGGTAGCGGATGAGGTTGTTCAGCAACCTCTTGCGGCTCCTATCAAGGACGTGTTGTTGTTGGGTGGGCAGGAGTTGAACCAGGAGCAAGAGCTCTGCGGTACTGGTGAAATAGCGGTTGAAGGAGTTGAGGTGGTGTTATTGGGCGAGAAGAAATCGAGCCAGGAGCAAGTAATTAGCGGTAGTGTTGTGCGCATGGGATCTGCAGAATAGCGAGCGGCAGAGATTCACATGGGTCTTGTAGATGTTTGGGCAGGAGAGGAGGAGCTTCGAGCAGTGCAAGGGCGGGTAGGTAATCTGTCACCGAGAGGAGAGTCTCAAACGGTGTCATTGGGTGGTGAGGGCCTATCCGTTGCTGCGTTGAACCTGGAGCCTAACGTAATATCATCAATGGTGCGCCAAGATGGGGTTTGTGCACTGTCCCAGCCAAAGAAAAAAGGTATTCAGGTCAATATTCTGTCTAATCGTACTTTATGCTCCAAAGCAATTGCTTCGAAAAATTCTTTTTCAGCCTTATCTGATGATTAGATGTCTTTTTTTGGAATATACGGGGTGTCTCTCATGCCCCTAATTTAAAAAGGCTCCGTAAACTATTTAAACTTTATTCGGTGTTTTTGGTGGCGATTTGTGAACCTAAGACATCTCTACTGAACCTGGATTATATCCGAGTGAAGGTGGGAATGGATTTGGCTGTTGCAAATCAGTCAGGTAGTGTTTGGGTATTGTTCAAGTCTTCGTTTAATTGTCATACAGTAGGGGAATCGGACCAGCACATCACGCTGGGCGTGGTTGCCCAATTATTGCCTGAGGAGATATATTTTTCATTTGTTCATGCAAAGTGCACTGCCCAGGAGAGGGAAGGACTATGGGTACAGCTATTGCGAGAGAAGCAGAAGGTTAAGCCCTGGTTTTTGGTGGGGGATTTTAATGTTATTTGAATGCAGAGGAGAAACGGGACGGCGCTCCATTCAGGCAGGCTAATGGGGTGGAATTAGCACGGTTTATGTCATTAGCAGAGGTTGGAGATGCTGGTTTCTCGGGGTTTAGGTACACTTGGTGCAATAATAGGCAGGGTATGGCTAGGGTTTGGAGACGATTAGACAGACTGTTGCTCAACTCGGTGGCTATGAGGATGGAAAGTGATTTCATAGTGCAACATTTGGGGAGGGACCCGTCGGATCATGCGCCACTTCTATTATCTGCGGTGACGAGGTTGGATGGTAAGCCGTCGCCGTTCCGCTTCTTGAATGTATGGAGAACAAAACCTGATTTCCTAGATGTGGTTAAAAAGTGTTGGTCTGGTTCCCTCCCTGGTTCGCCTCTCAAGGTTTTATCGGAGAAGCTCCAGAGGATGAAACAGGCGCTTCGCCAATGGTCCAGGAGTTCTTTTGGGGATATTTTCTTGGAGATTCGGTCGGCAGAACAAAAGGTGGTAGAGGCAAAAATAGTCCATGATGACCATCCATCAGATGAGTTGCTGATAAACCTACAAGAGGCACGTGCTCGATTGCGCAATGCTTTGGTGATTGAAGAAGAGTTTTGGAGGCAGAAAGCTCGGGTTAAATGGCTTGCGGACGGTGACAGGAATACGGCTTTCTTTCATGCAGTAGTGACGGAAAGGCGGCGAAAGTCGATTATTCATAGAATTAGGAGGACGAATGGCAAGTGGGCGGACGATGAGGCAAGTATTTGTGCTGAGGCCGTCGCTTTCTTCCATGGATTGTTTACAGAGAAGGTGGGAAGGGCATCCAGTGACATGTTGGAGGTCATTCCGAGGGTTATCACTGATCATGAGAACAACAGGCTGACGGAGGTCCCTTCAATTCACGAAGTAAAGGAGGTCATTTTCTCGATGGATGGGGACAGTGCTGCGGGTCCGGATGGCTTCACAGGGAAGTTTTTCACGGCTGCTTGGGAGGTGGTCGCTGAGGATGTTCATCGAGCTATAGGGAGTTTTTTTTGTGGAGTGGAGTTGCCGAAAAGTGTTACCACTACTGCCATTGTATTGTTGCCTAAGGTTCTCTGCCCTCAGGATTTTACACAATTCAGACTGATAAGTTTATGCAACTTTATCAACAAGGCCATCTCCAAACTCTTATCCGTCCATCTGGCTAGAGTTCTTCCTCAGATTATCTCGTCGCAGCAGAGTGGTTTCGTGCCAGGAAGATAGATGGCGGACAATTTTCTCTTAGCTCAAGAGTTGTTGAGTGATATTAAGAAACCCAACCGGGGAGGGAATGTGTTGCTCAAGTTGGATATGATGAAGGCCTACGACAGGGTATCGTGATTGTTTTTGATACAAGTTCTACGGCGGTTTGGGTTTAACGGGCTTTGGATTGATATGGTATGGAGGTTGATTTCAAATGTGTGGTTTTCCGTCATTGTGAATGGATCGCCGCAGGGGTTTTTCAAGTCCACCCGCGGATTGCGCCAGGGAGATCCGATTTCGCCGGCTTTGTTTGTCATTGGGGCAGAGGTACTTTCCCGTTCTCTGAATGCCTTGGCGGTGCATAGGAGTTTCCGTCCCTTTAAAGTTCTGAATGGATGCCCTATGGTCACGCACTTGGCATATGCAGACGATGTGGTCATTTTCACTAGCGGCCTCTAAGCTTCTATGCAGTTGGTCAAGATGGTAGTCGATGGGTATTGTTCGCTGTCGGGCCAGCAGGTTAACTGTCAGGAGAGTTGTTTTTTAGTGCACCCCAAGTTGCCTCCGCAACGCCGAGAAATGATCGGATCGGTTACGGGCTTCTTGCACAAGTCGTTTCCAATCAAATACCTTGGATGTCCTTTATATATTGGAAGGAGAAGAGTGCATTGTTTCGCGGATATCTGCAATGCTGTAACGGCTAGAATCTTTTCATGGAAAAATCGAGTCCTATCGTCTGGGGGCAAACTGGTATTGTTAAGAAGCGTGCTGTCCTCAATGCCGATCCATTTGTTAGCAGCAGCATCATCACCAAAGGGAGTGTTTGCGTCTCTCGAAAAGGTGATGGCTGACTTTTTGTGGGGTTCATCGGAGGTTGGCCCTAGGTTTCAGTGGATAAGTTGGGGGGAGTTATGCCGGCCTCCGGAAGCAGGTGGGGTCGGAATTCGTAGTATTGCTAAGGTGTATGATGCATTCTCCATTAAGCTTTGATGGAATTTTCGGCAGAGGAAATCGCTATGGGCACAATTCCTAACAGTGAAATATTGTAAATGGGTGCATCCGTGTTTGGCAGAAGAGGTCTCTTCACAGTCCTACACTTGCCGGAGATTAAGGTTGGTCCAACATTTGGCGGAGGAGCATATCGGCTGGGTCCTTGGGGAGGGTTCCATGGATTTCTAATATGACAATTGGATGGGTACAGGAGCGTTGTGTCATCGTGTAGATATTTTTCATGAGCATATGGTGTCGGATTTTGTCACTCAGGCCTAATGGAATATGCGGCTTCTTAATCAGATGTTAGAGCCGGAGCTGGGAAGACAAGTGGTGAAGGTCTCTCCTCCTGCCTCTCGAGGTGCGGATAGGATGGTCTGGGCTTTAACGGCTGATGGTGCGTTCTCGGTAGCCTCGGCTTACTCTATTGTTATACAGTCGTCTAATTGCTATTGGATAGCTTCACAAGTTTGGCTGCAAGGTTGCCCCCTCAAGATTTCCTTCTTCATGCTCCGGCTTTTGTGGTCGCGTATTCCCCTTATGGATATGCTATGGAGGTTTGGGGTACAGGGACTGTCTAGGTGTTGCTGTTGCTCTGAGCCGGATGAGGAAGGGATCCAGCACACCTTTTGCACGGGGGAGTTAGCCAAGGCTGTTTGGATTCGCTTCGAGGAAAGTCCAGGGGATTTGGCTGGGGTTTCCTCGTTGAGTCATCTGGTCTTTCGATGGTGGTTGCACCGGGGGCACAATGAGTACCTCAAGTTCGTCTATCGGATACTCCCAATGCTGGTCTGTTAGGAGTTGTGGAAAGCGTGAAACAAAGGGGTTTTTTAGGGGAGGAAGGTGGTGTGTACGGAGGTGGCACATCAGGTATTCATACACCTGTGTGAATTATGTTAGTGCCGCTTTCCAGAGATAGAAGGTTCTTTTGGGTCATGGGATGCTTTTCACTCGTCTTTGGTGGGTATGCGATGGAGGGTTTCTATTCTTCAAGTGGCATGAGTGGCTCCTACGGCAGGGTACAAATTGAATTCAGATGGATGTTCTAGAGGGAAGTCGGGGGTTAGTGGGGGCGAAGGTGTGGTGCGAGATAGGGAAGGGAAGCTCATTTTCGGCTATTCTTGCTTCTTTGGTTCCTTGACAAGTTTGCATGCGGAGCTCAAGGCCACGCTTTTTGGGGTGCAGTTATGTGTTGCTCAGGGTTTGCATGAGTTGCATGTCGAGTCTGACTCGCTCAGCTTGGTGCGGATTCTGCAAGAGAGTCACAGCTGTCCGTGGAGACTACAACACGAGATGGATGAGTTGCTCAGCTATAAGCAGTACTTCAAGGGGATCACGATTACTATAGAGAGACAAATAAGCCCGCTGATTGCCTAGCTAACCTGGGAGCTGATTCGGAGCAGGAGAGGGACTTTACTAGTCTTCGAGCATTGTCTTGTAATGTTCAGGGAGAACTGGCTTTAGAGCGCTTAGGGTTTCCTAATTTTCGTAGGAGATGGGTTAGATAAGCGTTGTAAGCTTTCATTAGCCTGCTTTCGAGTTTAATAAAGTATTATGGTTTGATTCAAAAAAAAATTGAAAATTTTTGAATTCATCATTATTTTTTTAAAGTCGGGTGTAACAGGTTCCATTGTCAAAAGATAGATTAAATTTCGTCCCATAAACAATCAAACTTATGTGTAAGACTCGAAGAACCAATTTACATTCCCTTTACTCATGGATCAGTTAACCTTAACTACTAATCATAGGACAAAAGTCTTTCACCAACACATAAGTGAAAGTTTATAACTTTTCAACCCGGATTATCTTCATATACATACCATTATGTTCTAGCGTAAATAGAGTATTAAGTCATCATTGCTAACATTCATTCGTCCCATGGACTAAAGTGAATCATCAAGTTACTTCGCAACCCAAACAATGACTAACTCACATCATGATTAGATACCAATGTATTTAACATATATCTTTAAACCGGACTCCTTTACTATCTAGATCCTCAACGCCATTCTCTGATTTCCATTTCTCATACAAGTCTAAGGTAATGTATGCGTAAAAGGACAAGGATCACATAATCATAAATGTAATACTAGTCGATCATAATCCAAAGTATAATTTTCAGATTTCACAAGATTGATGCATATGATCACAACAGGTACAAGCAAACATATAACAAGTCCAAATATATCATAAATTAAGCAACTCTGCAGTGCTAACACAATACACATTCAAGACAAGTATCAAATTTAAAATCGAACAACCATCGATAGAAACCTTAAACAGGGATTTACTCGCCTAGGCCACGAGAATCTTCATAATTTCAATCACTTCGATTTATTCAGCCTTAGATCTAACATTCAGATCCTTCATGTCCTAACCTTCACCATTACACTTATCAAACTTTAGTCACTCCATTTTATCTCTTAACTGTCTTTCCCTTTAGTCAATGTAGTTATGGAACTTCTAGAACTATTCATGAAATCATTAGTACACTCTTGCTCCATTATCACACTAACTTCAGGCTCTCGGATGCAATCACTCTACATCTTCAAAGCTCTCTCATTTCTTACCCCTGAAGATAGGCTCTCTCCTTGAAAACCAAGAATTTCATATTCAAATCTCGGATAAGCTTTTTGAAAGCGTAAGAAGAGCAATCAAAGCAACAAAATCTCATCAAATCCAGGATTTACATTACTAGAGCCCAAGTTCGCAATTCTTCCAAAAACTCAAGAATTTCTTGTTCAAAGCATAGGCAAATTCAGGTGCGAGAATATATCTGTGTACAATCAAGAATTGGAAAACTTGGTTAGAAAACTTCAACCTCTTTTTCGGGTCCAGCATATATAAAAATCCAATAAAACTCATCAATTGCTCACCAATTTCTAGTTTTAAAAATCAAGTGAAATTCACATACTTGTCTAGATTGGTATGTTATAAAGTACTTGGAGCACATAGGTGTTATTTTCAACCATAGTTTGAAAATAAAACTAGTACATCTTAGTAAAGCGGAAATTTTCCAGTAGGTAAATAGGTGGAAAATGCATTTTATTCATTTGAAAACTCTTTTGTTGTGGTTCAAAATCATCATATGTGGTATTAACTAGCAAATCTCGGTTTCTTATCTCCTATGGCTAATAGCAATATTTGCATCGATTCCTTCAATTCCTACAAGTACAAAGATAATTCGAATCTTATTCAATCTTTCACTACTAATCTCTCACATAATGTTTCCTTTCGATATAACACCACACAATTTCTCAGTTTTGTTTCCACCAATCCCATATAAGAAACTCTCAAGTAACAATTCTCTTTAACCACTAAGATACAGTAGGTTCTCCAGTTCATGTAATATTCAAGTTAATCCCACAGTCCGGCATCCTAAACTTCAAGCCTAGGATACACTACAAAGATCTAAACCCTAAAGCACTGATACCACCTGTAACAGCCCCACCTTTCCCTAGGGCGAATGCAAGGGTTTGGCGGGCTGCCTGCCCAACCCGCGCCAGGACTCACTCATACAATCGAATAAAATACTTCCAACATACGTAAAATAACAATTGCACAGCTTATATCATAACTAATTTCAAGTTACAACCCAACTAATAAAATACGATCCAACGTACTAAAGGTACGATCAAAGTTCATCTTACAAGTTTGCAAAATATCGAATTCAAAATTTAACAACCCAAAAGATAATACAGAAGAAACAAGATCACACCCTAACTGACAACGGCTTCACTCGGGTTCTCAATTTCTGTTAAGAAAAACAAATTTGAAAGAATGAGCTAATGCCCAGTAAGTTCCCAAAAAGGCATGCATACACGTAGAACAGTTCAAATTACACTTAAAGTTTACAAATTGAACGCAAATAAAAAGCGATTAACAATATCAAGGGGTAGGATACAGGTGGCTCTCAAGAGCTAATTTCCACGAAGGTTGATCTTATTTCACGTAGTCGACACTCCGTTGACTTTCAATGTAATGTAACCAGTCCAATAGAGCGCCACTTAACACCATTCTCTTTCCAACGACTCCCCCTACCGGACCCGCACTCCAAATAGAAATAGTGGTGATAATACTCGAGTATAGAGGTACTGAGACGGTATGAGAGGCACCTTCCACTCGGATTGAGTGTGGTACATATTGCCGCTCAGCATTAGGATCGACGAGATAACACTTCAATCGACTTAATAAAGATAGAGGTACTGAGACGGTATAAGAGGCACCTCCTACTCGGATTGAGTGTGGTACATGCTGCCGCTCAACATTAGGGTCAACAAGATGACATTTCAATCGACTTAATCAAGATAGAGGTATTGAAACGGTATGAGAGGCACCTCCCACTCGGATTGAGTATATTACATGCTGCCGCTCAGTACTAGGGTTGACGAGATGACACTCCAATCGACTTAATCAAGATAGAGGCACTGAAACGGTATGAGAGGCACCTCCCATTCGGATTGAATGTGGTACATGCTGCCATTCAGCACTTACAAGTCAAGCACAAGTACAAACACAAGTACGATCACTCAATCAAGTACAAGATTATTCAAGAAAGGGAGGACGAGTGTGATAAAGTATATCTTCACCTCATTCAAAACACTATACATCTCAATCGTAATATCAAGTTCACATTTATGTCACATGTACAAATTCAAGACAGATAACATGCATGGAAACTCACCAATATATCAAAGCTCTGAATTTAAGTTAGGATCGGTAACACGGTCTTCAATTACTCTTATAAACATGTAAAGAAAGATAATAAGTTTCGTCTCAACAATTCTGACATAACAGGGCTTTTGAGCAGTTTCGGGAAAACGACTATAACTCATTGTAGAAAAATCGAAATCGGATGCCGTTGGTTGCGTTTGAAACTAGACTTACAGGACTTTCCAACGGTATAAAATTTAGGTTCTAATTTATTTACAAATAATACTAGAAAATCTGACAAATTGATTGAAAATGCACCCAAAGTTTCAGTCTATTTTGCAAACTTTCTAACAAGAAATTTTCAAATATTTTTCCCATCAAATCTTCCCAATTTTTCCCAATTTTTCCATAACAAATCCATGAACATATCAAACAATATTTAACCAAGATTATTAACAAGAAAAACCTTGGTCCAACTAGAAAATGTAAAACACCAAAATCAAACAAAATATCTAATGGTCTCCCTTTATACGAGCATTTAATAATTTTTTTCAGATCTCACAACGATTTTTTTGGTTTAATAGTTAAAGAAGATAATAACGAAAGAGAAAGCTGGTTCTCTATGTGATTAAAACCCTAGCCGCCGACGTGACCATAGCGACCTTGGCTGTTTCTGGTGAACCTCCAATGGCGGCAGTGGGTGCCTAGCCTCCTGGCGGGAGTGGGCAGCCGTCCGGCTCCCCTGGCTTCCGGGCAAAGTCTTTCTCCGACCTGTTTTCTTCTTCTTCCCAGCATCGAATGCATGTTGAAGCGACACTATCAACCCATTGTGGGGAACCAGCAATTTCCTTCGCCCGCGACGCCATTGAAGCTGTAGCCCAACCGTTCCAATTTGCTCTCGTGGGCAAGTTCTCTCGCACCAGACCTGCCATGGCAGATATCAGAAAATTCTTCCTGTCACTGGACTTAAAGGGTTCTTACTCCTTTGACCTGCTGGATGGCCGACATGTTTTGATTAGACTCCATAATGAGGCAGATTTCATGCGAATTTGGACGCGAAATGTCTGGTATATCCACGGAAGTGTGATGCGCGTATTTAAATGGACGACTTCCTTCCACATAGACAAGGAATCCTCGCTAACTCCTGTCTGGTTTGGCCTTCCCAAACTTCCGGTTCATTTATTCGATAAGCAATGTTTATTTCAGATTGTATCGTGTCTGGGGCGTCCTCTGTTCATCGATACTGCGATCGCCGCTCTGTCTAGACCGAGTGTAGCTCGGGTGTGCGTTGAAATTGATTTACTGAAGGAGCTTCCTTCCCGTATTTGGATTCAACTTGGAGATGTCCATGGGTTTTGGCAGCCGCTTAACCCAGAAACCGTGCCGAAATATTATAGCCACTGCTTTCGTCAAGGCCACAGCCAGTCCGAGTGCCATGTCAAAAACCCAGAGCTGCACCCAGTTCGTGGGGAGAAGAAAGTACCGGATGAGGGGAAGGGGCTGCCATCACGCGATGGTGCGTTGGGGGGGTGATCGATCAGGGAGCTGAGCTGGGGATTACTCCTGCACCAACAGGGGGAAATAATCCTGCGGGGAGTGAGGACCTTGTTGGGCAGCCTGCGATGGAGGACACTGGTGGGGCAACGCTGGATGATGGGTGTGAGGGAGAGGAGGTACGACAGGGGCTGGACAGCATGGGTACGGCTGTCGAACTGGTGGAGAATGCAATTGTTGCAGCGGCTGATACGATCATCATAGACCTTGCTACGCGGGTGGTTTGTGAAGAGGAGAACGTGGGTGCTGCTGGGGCAGTCTTAAGTGACGGTCCAGCTGCCCTTGGAGAGGAAGAGGACGAGGAGGTGCAAACGGGTGTCTCTACTGGCAGTATCACTAGTGCAGGCTGTCTTTCGCCGCGGGGGTTAGGTGGGCAGCACAGTAGGGGGGTGGAGTCACGTGATGTGACTGAGAACTTGCACCTTGACCAAGTCTCCACCCTCGATCCTAGGTTTCAAAAGGTGAAGGGGCGAGGAATTCGGGCCACGATCCCATCGGATAGAGAACTGAGGTCGGTAGCCAAAAAATCTCAAAAATTCTTTTCATGTCTTATCTCATGATTAGTGGATGTTTTTGGAATATTTGGGGGATATCTAAGCCTCCTAATCTTAGACGACTAAAAAAACTGATTCACATACACAAACTATCGGTAGTGGGGATCTGTGAACCCAAATTATCAAGGGATACAGTCGAATCTATTCGCTTACGCTTAAATTTTGATTTTGTTATGTGTAACTCGTCAAGGGATCTGTGGGTCTTCTTTAGGGTCCCCTTTGTTAGTCAGCTAGTTGGGGAGTCGGATCAACACCTCTCTATTCGCTGGGCACATCCTCAGTTCCCTACTCCTATTCTAGTCTCTTTTGTTCATGCGCAATGTCTGATGTCTGACCGGCAACGGCTCTGGGAGGGCCTATTGCGGGATAGGCCAGGGCAAGGGCCATGGTACGTTGTTGGGGATTTCAATCTTATTCTCTCAGCCAGTGAAAAGAAAGGGGGGAGGCACTTTAGGCCCGGGGAGGGAGTTGAACTGTCTCGGTTTATGAGTGACGGTGGGTTGTTTGATGCTGGTTTCTCTGGTCATAGTTTCACTTGGTGTAATAATAGATTCGGGCGTGCCTGCATTTGGAAACGTCTGGATAGACTTTTAATCAATGAGGAGTGTCTAAATTTCTCCTTGTCTATTTCTGTATCCCACTTGGTGCGGGCTCCATCTGATCATGCCCCGCTGTTGCTATCTTTCATTCCTAAACCCACCCCCCGGTGTCGTTCTTTCCGATTTTTGAACGTGTGGCCTTCTAAGGTGGGATTTCTGGATGTGGTAAGGACAGCATGGCAAATTGAGGTGTCCGGTTCCCCTTTCTGTGTGGTCTGGGGGAAGTTAAAGAATGTATCCCGTGCCCTGCACTTATGGAACAAGCAGGTATTTGGCGATATCTTTGAGAATATTAAACAGGGAGAGGCGGTGGTAGCGGCGGCTGAGCTTAGGGTACAGTCTAACCTATCCATTGAGGCCCATTTGGAGGTTCAACGGGCCCAGGCCTCTCTGCATAGGCTACTTGCTGTTGAAGAGCAGTTCTGGAGCCAGAAAGCTAGGGTTAAGTGGTTGCAACATGGGGATCGTAACTCCAGGTATTTTCATTCGGTAGTCAAGCAACACCGTTTTCGAGCGACAATTCATAGGATATAGGATGCCAGGGGGGAGTGGGTGATGGATACTGACGGGATAGGGCAGGAAGCTGTCAATCACTTTAGTCGCCTGTTTTCAGTCGATCCGGTATCTGGGTTCCAGCTTCTTCTTGTGATCCCTAATCTGAGTGCTGATATTGATAATGTGGGTTTGGAGGCGGCTCCCTCCTTGGAGGAGGTCAAGAAGGTGATTTTCGAGATGGATAGAGACAGTGCCGCAGGTCCAGACGGGTTTTCAGGGAAATTCTTTACGACTGCCTGGGGGGTGGTGGCTCAAGATGTTTATAGGGTGGTGTTGAGTTTTTTCTTTGGTGCAGAGCTCCCGTGTTTTATTACGGCGACGTCCATTGTGCTTCTTCCCTATGTCCTGAACCCGAAGAATTTCTCTCAATTCCGTCCTATCAGTGTCTGCAATTTCTTGAATAAAGTTATATCTCGTATTCTGGTAGGGCGGCTGACAGACATGCTCCCTCGGATTATTTCTCCCCACCAAAGTGGCTTTGTAAAGGGAAGGTCCGTATTGGATAATTATTTGTTGGCGCAGGAGTTGATATCAGATATGGGCAGGAGGTGCAGGGGGGGGAATTTGGCTCTTAAGCTGGATATAGCTAAGGCGTATGATAGGGTCTCTTAGCGATTCCTTATCGCAGTCTTGCGCCGATTTGGGTTTGGAAAGGGATTCATTGACATGGTGTGGAGGCTAATTTTCAATGTCTGGTTCTTTGTGCTTATAAATGGGGTGCCATATGGCTTCTTCAAGTCTTCTAGAGGGTTACGCCAAGGAGACCTATTATCGCCGCTCTATTTATTATTGGCTCGGAGGTGCTTTTCCGAGGCTTAGAGTCGCTTGTATTTCAGTCGGGATTTGTGGGCTACAAGGTCCCACGGTATTGCCTGTCTATTACTCACTTGGCCTTTGCAAATGATGTTATAATTTTTGCCAATGGAGGGGCGGCGTCCTTAAAGAGAATTATGCAGATCCTGGCATGGTACCAAAACGACTCTGGCCAATTAGTTAATGTGCAAAAGAGTGGCTACCTAGTCCATCCTCGGACAACAGTGGCTCAAAAGGGTGTGATTGAGAGGATAACAAAGTTTCGAAAACATGATTTCCCGGTTCGTTATCTGGGTGGCCCGGTGTTTGTTGGTAGAGCCAAGGAGGCTTATTTCTCGGACTTGTGTAATAAGATCCTGGATAAGGTGCTTTCTTGGAAATCACGACTTCTGTCTTATGGAGAGAAAATTGTCTTGATTAAACATGTCCTGTCCAGCATCCCGACTCATTTGTTGGCGATGAGTGTCATGCCAAAAGGTATCTTTCGGGTAATTGACAGAGTATGTGCGGACTTCCTGTGGGGTGGCAGGGACGAGAAAAAGAAATTTCACTAGATCCGGTGGAGGGACTTGTGTTACCCCACCGAGGAAGGTGGGGCGGGTTTTCGCTCACTAAGTAGCACGTATAAGGCTTTCTCTTGTAAGTTGTGGTGGAATTTTCGCTACGGTCTCTCTTTGTGGGCGAGATTCCTTCAGTCCAAGTATTGCAAGGGGCTCCACCCCTGTCAGATTTCCATGTCTCCCTTATGTTCAGCAACCTAGAGACGTCTCCTCGATATTAGGGGGCTGGCGGAATTGTGTATTGGTTGGCACCTGTGTGATGGTCGATGCAACTTCTGGTATGATAATTGGACTGGGCATGGGGCCCTCTACCTTAGAGTGGAGGTTAGGGGGGATGTCTTGTTTTCCAACGTGCTGGCGGATGGGGACTAGGTTACGTGGAGGTTGGCAGAAATTTTGCCAATCGACATGGTCCAGCAGGTGCTGGCGATGGTGGTACCGTGTGGGAATTCCCCTGATCGAATGATTTGGATTGCGATGAGTTCGGGTCAGTTCTCGTTGTCCTCCTCCTATAACGAGATCCGTGAGACGAAGCTGCCTTCTCTCTTGTTCCGGCAGGTATGGCATGCAAAATTGCCCTTAAAGGTGTCCTTCTTTATGCTCCGCTTATTGCTTAATCGCCTGCTACTGGATGACGTCCTGGCGACGCGCGGGTTTCAGCTTGCTTCAAAGTGCTCTTGTTGTCGGTTATCGAATGTTGAGTCCCTTCGTCACTTGTTCTTGGAGGGCGATCTAGCGGTTGCGGTATGGAGGTTTTTTGGGCCGACGTATGGTTTGGCTCCGATTGCTGGACACGTCCGTGGTTGGATGGGTAGTTGGTGGCTCGGACAGGTGAAATCGGAGCGGCTTGGGTTTGTGTTTTGACTCTTACCCAGTCTCAGCTGCTGGCACATGTGGAAGGCTAAGAATAAAGCTGTATTTAATGGAACGGTGCCGAATCCTGTTGGTGTCTGCCAGGCCATCTTCCGGGATTTAAAGGATGCGTATTGTCTACAATTTGGGGAGTTGCAACGGGTGATGGAGTGGCCTACGTTCTTCGAGTTGGTGGAATGTCGGCCTGACGCTTTCTTCATCCGAAAAATTCGATGGTGTGCTCCGGGCCCTAGCGTGGTCAAACTCAATATTGATGGGTGCTCGAAGGGTAACCCAGGAGTGAGTGGGGGTGGGAGGATCCTACGAACTTCTACGGGGTGCATGGTATTTGCGTTCTCCGGCTTCCTTGGGAGGTGTACCAGCATGCAAGCAGAGGCCAGAGCGTTGCTGAGAGGGCTTCAGTTATGTGTACAACGGGGTTTCATGGGCAATTTGGTGGTTGAAACGGACTCCTTGTTGTTACAGCGGATTCTATCCCAAAGTTACCGGTGTCCGTGGTCTATCAAGGGAGAGGTGGAGAAGATTGAACAGGTGACTCAGGGTAGGCTTCAGATCACTCACTGCTATAGGGAGGCGAACAAGGTCGCGGATGTATTGGCCAATACAGGCTCCGCTCATCCTCTTCATTCGGTCTGTATTTATGAGAGTGTTGCTGGGTTGCCTATAATGGCTAGGGGTGAATATCGGTTGGATAACCTAGGTTATCCGTCTTTTCGCAGATTTAGGGTCCCAACCTATAATTCCGTGCTGTAACGCTTTCCCTCTTTTGGTTTAATAATAATTAATTTCCAAAAAAAAAAAAGAAATTTCTAATAATTCTTTAATTTGTTTTTTGAATTCATCTTGGTCAATAGGATTATACCTCATGGGTTTAATTCTAATTATTTTATTTTTTTTTAAAAAAAAGAAAAACCTTGAAAATTTGCATATAAACAACCCTCAACCAAAGATCAAACACTTGGTGGGCATGTGGATTTCTTCCATTTTCACTAACAAAACTACCATCTAGTCACCAAAACTCACTCAAATCCATGTGGGTTTCATCAATCATTAGCCGTTGGTCATCTAAAGACAATTTCCAAGCAAATCCAACCAACAAATTAAGAGCTAAACTAGCATTTTAACCACTAGAACATCTAGACATATAATTTCAAGAAATTTACTGGATCTACCGTAAATCTTACTTAAATCAAGTTAAGCTAACATACCCATGGCTAGAAATTAAAGATTAAGGGTGATTTTTGGTGCTTACCTCAAGATCTAACTAGATCTAGTGTGATTCAACCTCAAAGTTTCCTTCCAAGCTTCACCTTTCAATTTTCCTCAAGAAATGTCAAATCTTTTAGGTTGATTGGGTGATTTCTTCGACAAATCCACAAGGAACAAGATGGATGGTGTCCCTACTTTCTTGGTCTCTCTCTCTTTCTCTCTCTCCCTCAATAAGAAAAGAAGGAAAAGAAGAGGAAAAATTGTGGTGGGTGATAGGTTCTTAAGTGATCTTCAAGAGCAAAATGGAGGAGGAAATTGAGAACTCTCAAGTCTCCCTCTCTCTCTAAAATTTCGGTTGGCTCAAGGAAAAAGAGAGAATGAACTCTCAAGTCTAGTTTCTTCCTTTTAAGTGTGGTAGGGGACCATCACACCTACTCGCTTATGTGTCGTCTTCTCATGCGACCTCTTATCCAAAACTAGATTTCTCTCAACCAACATTATCTTATTATTTTTCTATATGTTTAAAGTCTCTACATGCTCTAAATTTCATCTTAAGACTAAATTTCACGTCACCACTCCAAAATTTCACACTGAATGCTAGCCAAACGATAACCGGACAATTATTAATAACAATTCAACTAAGTTGGAAATTGACATTTTAATAAATGAGAATACCAAGAATTTAGCAAAATCACATAATATAAATATTTTAATCATTATTATTTAACCTTAAAAAAATTAGTAAAATTTTTAGTGCCCTCACATTTTCCAGGGTTTTGGCCAAATTCGCTAATAATTCATGAAATCAACAATTTTTAAGAAATTAATCACTCAAAAATTAAAAGAAACAAGTAAAAGAAACTCATTTATCAATTAACATGTAAATCACTAAATGAATGCAAACTTTATAAAAATATAATTTAAATAAAAAATGCAAATAGTTGGGAGGTGAGAAAAATAATTTTCTGGGTTATCACATCCTCTCCCCTCTAAAAGAATTTCGTACTCGAAATTCATGCCTTAACTCGAAAACTCCAAATATTTCTTCTGCATCCCACTCTTAAGAATTGTAAAATCTATTCCACACTAGATATCACGTAAGTCGTGTATCCTTAATCTTTTCATGAAGAGCAGGTTGATAATCTTTTCACGCTTTTTGCAAATTCAATTACCTCATAATAAGCCAATCATAAGTAATAAAAATCACTTCAAGAAATTTATCAATCTACGTATTCCAATCCAAGAACAAATCATGTAATCCTTACCTCAATATCCCACTGGTTCCTAAGTACTCTCAATGAACTTTAATGTCTCGTATATCAAATTCTATAAGATCTTAACAACGCAGTAATTTTGTCCTACTGAGTCTTAACCCTATTAATCTTTTAAAACGGCTAGAAAGAAATCTCAAGTAATCAATAATTTCAAAAAAAAAAAAATTACATCCAGTTCAATACAAATGTATACAAATATCAAAACACCAAAGGATGAACTTTAAACTCAATAATATCTTATCATAGTCCCCTAGTCACTTACTCCGATAAATTCAAATCTTACATAAGATATAATAAGCCTTTTGGGTTTATTCCTCTCCACAAAGAGAAAATATAGCTTTATAACAAAAATAAAAAATGTTTGAAGTTTTTAAGAGAAAGATATAAAATTTTCAGAATAATGCTTGTAAGAATAAATTCTTAAATTCCTGGTTGTTTGCAAAGAGACTCTCTTAGTTAACTCTAAAGTGGAAAGGTAAGATGGAGAGGACATAAAATACTTGGTTAAAACCTTTTCTTTTATAAAAGATACGATCTTAATAACTCAAATTTCATGAAAATACCGTACAAGAGAATTACCCAAATAACTTAAACAAGAAAAACAAGATCGAAAATTCTAAATTACTTTTACAAGCACATTTATAGCAAGTTTAAATATTAGTATCTAAAAGGCGTAGAAAGGCAAAGAAATATATTATCGAATTGAAAATTTTTGAATTCATCATTATTTTTTTTAAAGTCAGGTGTAACAGGTTCCATTGTCAAAAGATAGATTAAATTTCGTCCCATAAACTATCTAACTTATGTGTAAGACTCGAAGAACCAATTTACATTCCCTTTACTCATGGATCAGTTAACCTTAACTACTAATCATAGGACAAAAGTCTTTCACCAACACATAAGTGAAAGTTTATAACTTTTCAAGCCGGATTATCTTCATACACATACCATTATGTTCAAGCGTAAATAGAGTATTAAGTCATCATTGCTAACATTCATTCGTCCCATGGACTAAAGTGAATCATCAAGTTACTTCGCAACCCAAACAATGACTAACTCACATCATGATTAGACACCAATGTATTTAACATATATCTTTAAACCGGACTCCTTTACTATCTAGATCCTCAATGCCATTCTCCGATTTCCATTTCTCACACAAGTCTAAGGTAATGTATGTATAAAAGGACAAGGATCACATAATCATAAATGTAATACTAGTCGATCATAATCCAAAGTATAATTATCAGATTTCACAAGATTGATGCATATGATCACAACAGGTACAAGCAAACAAATAACAAATCCAAATATATCAGAAATTAAGCAAGTCTGCAGTGCTAACACAATACACATTCAAGACAAGCATCAAATTTCAAATCGAACAACCTTCGAAATAAACCCTAAACAGGGATTTACTTGCCTAGGCCACGAGAATCTTCATAATTTCAATCTCTTTGATTTATTCAGCCTTAGATCTAACATTCAGATCCTTCATGTCCTAACCTTCACCATTACACTTTATCAAACTTTAGTCTCTCCATTTTATCTCTTAGCTGTCTTTCCCTTTAGTCAATGCAGTTATGGAACTTCTAGAACTATTCATGAAATCATTCGTACACTCTTGCTCCTCTATCATACTAACTTCAGGCTCTCGGATGCAATCACTCTACATCTTCAAAGCTCTCTCAGTTTTTACCCCTGAAGATAGGCTCTCTCCTTGAAAACCAAGAATTTCATATTCAAATCTCGGATAAGCTTTTTGAAAACGTAAGAAGAGCAATCAAAGTAACAAAATCTCATCAAGTCTAGGATTTACATTACCAGAGCCCAAGTTCGCAATTCTTCCAAAAACTCAAGAATTTCTTGTTCAAAGCATAGGCAAATTCAGGTGCGAGAATATATCTGTGTACAATCAAGAATTGGAAAACTTGGTTAGAAAACTTCAACCTCTTTTTCGAGTCCAGCATATATAAAAATCCAACAAAACTCATCAATTGCTCACCAATTTCTAGTTTTAAAAATCAAGTGAAATTCACATACTTGTCTAGATTGGTATGTTATAAAGTACTTGGAACACATATGTGTTATTTTCAACCATCGTTTGAAAATAAAACTAGTACATCTTAGTAAAGCGAAAATTTTCCAGTAGGTAAATAGGTGGAAAATGCATTTTATTCCTTTGAAAACTCTTTTGTTGTGGTTCAAAACCATCATATGTGGTATTAACTAGCAAATCCCGGTTTCTTATCTCCTATAGCTAATACCAATATTTGCACCGATTCCTTCAATTCCTACAAGTACAAAGATAATTCGAATCTCTTTCAATCTTTCACTACTAATCTCTCACATAATGTTTCCTTTCGATATAACACCACATAATTTTTCTGTTTTGTTTCCACCAATCCCATATAAGAAACTCTCAAGTAACAATTCTCTTTAACCACTAAGATACAGTAGGTTCTCCAGTTCATGTAATATTCAAGTTAATCCCACAGTCCGACATCCTAAACTTCAAGCCTAGGATACACTACAAAGATCTAAACCCTAAAGCTCTAATACCATCTGTGACAGCCCCACCTTTTCCCAGGGCGAACCAAAGGGTTCGGCAGGCTGCCTGCCTAGCACGCGCCAGGACTCACTCATACAATCGAATAAAATACTTCCAACGTACGTAAAATAACAATTTCACAGCTTATATCATAACTAATTTCAACTTACAACCCAACTAATAAAATACGATCCAACGTACTAAAGATACTATCAAAATTCATCTTACAAGCTTGTAAAATATCGAATTCAAAATTTAACAACCCAAAAGATAATACAGAAGAAACAAGATCACACCCTAACTGACAGCGGCTTCACTCGGGTTCTCAATTCCTGTTAAGGAAAACAAATTTGAAAGAATGAGCTAATGCCCAGTAAGTTCCCAAAAAGGCATGCATACACATAAAACAGTTCAAATTACACTTCAAGTTCACAAATTCAACACAAATAAAAAGAGATTAACAATATCAAGGGGTAGGATACAGGTGGCTCTCAAGAGCTAATTTCCACGAAGGTTGATCTTATTTCACGTAGTCGACACTCCATTGACTTTCAATGTAATGTAACCAGTCCAATAAAGCACTACTTAACTCCATTCTCTTTCCAACGACTCCCCCTACCGGGCCCGCACTCCAAATAGAAATAGTGGTGGTAATACTCGAGTATAGAGGTACTGAGATGGTATGAGAGGCACCTTCCACTCGGATTGAGTGTGGTACATGCTGCCGCTCAGCATTAGGGTCGACGAGATAACACTCCAATCGACTTAATCAAGAGAGAGGTACTGAGACGGTATGAGAGGCACCTCCCACTCGGATTGAGTGTATTACATGCTGCCGCTCAGCACTAAGGTCGACGAGATGACACTTCAATTGACTTAATCAAGGTAGGGGCACTGAGACGGTATGAGAGGCACCTCCCACTCGGATTGAGTGTATTACATGCTGCCGCTCAGCACTAGGGTCGACGAGATGACACTCCAATTGACTTAATCAAGATAGAGGCATTGAGACGGTATGAGAGGCACCTCCCACTCCGATTGAGTGTGGTACATGCTGCCACTTAGCACTTACAAGTCAAGCATAAGTACAAACACAAATACGATCACTTAAGTTCAAGCAAGTACAAGATTATTCAAGAAAGGGATGACGAGTGTGATAAATATATCATCACCTCATTCAAAACACTATACATCTCAATCGTAATATCAAGTTCACATTAATGTCACGTGTACAAATTCAAGACATATAACATGTATGGAAACTCACCAATATATCAAAGCTCTGAATCCAAGTTAGGATCGGTAACACGGTCTTCAATTACTCCTATAAACACGTAAAGAAAGATAATAAGTTTCGTCTCAACAATTCTGACATAACAGGGCTTTTGAGCAGCTTCGGGAAAACGACTATAACTCAATGTAGAAAAATCGAAATCGAATGCCGTTGGTTGCATTGAAACTAGATTCAAAGGACTTTCCAACGGTATAAAATTTAGGCTCTAATTCATTTTCAAATAATACCAGAAAATCTGACAAGTTGACTGAAAATGCACCCAAAGTTTCAGTCCATTTTGCAAACTTTCTAACAAGAACTTTCCAAATATTTTTCCCATCAAATCTTCCCAATTTTCCCATAACAAATCCATGAACATATCAAACAATATTTAGCCAAGATTATTAACAAGAAAAACCATAAAAATTTGCATATAAACAACCCTCAACCAAAGATCAAACACTTGGTGGGAATGGGGATTTCTTCCATTTTCACTAACAAAACTACCATTTAGTCAACAAAACTCACTCAAATCCATATGGGCTTCATCAATCATTAGCCCTTGGTCATCTAAAGACAATTTCGAAGCAAATCCAACCAACAAATTAAGAGCTCGTCTAGCATTTTAACCACTAGAACATCTAGAGATATAATTTCAAGAAATTTACTGGATCTACCATAGATCTTACTTAAATCAAGTTAATCTAACATACCCATGGCTAGAAATTAAAGATTAAGGGTGATTTTTGGTGCTTACCTCAAGATCTAATTAGATCTAGTGTGATTCAACCTCAAAATTTTTTTCCAAGCTTCACCCTTCAAATTTCCTCAAGAAAGGTCAAATCTTCTAGGTTGATTGGGTGATTTCTTCCACAAATCCATAAGGAGCAAGATGGATGGTGTCTCTCTCTCTCTCTCGACTTTCTCTCTCTCCTTCAACAAGAAGAGAAGGAAAAGAAGAGGAAAAATTGTGGTGGGTGATAGGTTCTTAAGTGATCTTCAAGAGCAAGATGGAGGAGGAAATGCAGAGCTCTCAAGTCTCCCTCTCTCTCTAAAATTTTGGTTGGCTCAAAGGAAAAAGGGAGAATGAACTCTCAAGTCTAGTTTCTTCCTTTTAAGTGTGGTAGGGGACCACCTCACCTACTCGCTTTTGTGTCGCCTTCTCATGCGACGTCTTATCCAAAACTGGATTTCTCTCAACCAACATTATCCTATCATTTTTCTTTATGTTTAAAGTCTCTACATGCTCTAGTTGGAAATTGACATTTTAATAAATGAGAATACCAAGAATTTAGCAAAAGCACATAATATAAATATTTTAATCATTATTATTTACCTTTAAAAAAATTAGTAAAATTTTTAGAGCCCTCACATCCTTCCAGGGTTTTGGCCAAATTCGCTAATAATTCATGAAATTAACAATTTTTAAGAAATTAATCACTCGAAAGTTAAAAGAAACAAGTAAAAGAAACTCATTTATCAATTAACAAGTAAATCACTAAATGAATGCAAACTTTATAAAAATATAATTTAAATAAAAAATGCAAATAGTTGGGAGGTGAGAAAAATAAATTTCTAGGTCATCACAGTGTAGAACAAGATTTAAATGTGAAAACTCTTTTTGACACTTCAATATTCCTTCCACCAATTGATTCAACTTGAGAATCCAGTGCTGGTTCTTTACACTTCTCATCAAAATCTACATAAGAACGACAAGAATTAGGACTAGTAACATGCTCCAAATAAGGCAAAAATGATGGAATGAACCATAGGTAAAGAACAAGAAGTAAAATCTAGAATTTCCCTTTTAAGATGTGCTCGAATCAATCCTCCAATGGTGTGGACAAGTTTGAATTGACATTGTTCCATGAATTGATACCAAAGAGATTTAGCTCCTAGAAGACAAATTGTGAGGACCCGAAAAATTTTCTTATGTTATATGCTTTTAATTTATTTTCTCCCATGCATTTTCTTTATTTTATTTTATTACCTTAATTTTCTAGATATTTTTATAAGTGAGTATAGTTTTTAAATCATTTTCCTGGTTTAAGTTAGTTTATGTTACGTTAGTAACCTATTATGGACGTGGGACCCACTAGTGTGGTAAGTGCGATAAATTTTGACGACTAGGTGAAGTTTTGCATAAAGGGATATTATTTTACAAAGTACTAAGAGATAATTAGAAATTAACTAGATAGATTAACCATTGGAAGACAAGAAGATGAGCATAAACCTTAGGAAGGCCAAGTGTCGCGAACCAGTTGGAAGTTGGACTTTAACCAAGTCTTACTTAACTTTACTAAACAAAAAATTGACCAAATTTTCTTCATCTTCCTCCCTAGCTTGGCCGAAACTTGAAGAGCAAAACAAGGAGAGAAAACTTCATTTTACACTTCAATTTCAAGCTTGAATCTTGAGTTTCAACCGTTAGTTTTGCAAAATACTCCATAAAAGTGCTAACTAAGGTAGATTTCAAGGTGTTGGTGGAGTGATTTTGGAGGGAAAAGCACTAAGTTACCATCTTTCTTGAGGTTACATTGTAACTTTGCCAAGAAATCCCTTTTTGCTTATAATACTACCATACTTGTGGTTTAGGGTTGCAAAATATGTAGTTTTATGAGAAATATTATGGATTTGAAGTGGTGTTATGGAAATTTTCAGTTTTTATGGTGAATTTTCTGCTCATATGTGATGCTTGAGGGTTGTCCATGTTTTGATAGTTTTGCTATGTGAAATATTGAGGTTTTATAGGCTAGTTTAACTTGCCTAAAGAAATTTCTAGCTTGTGTGCATAAATTTCAGCTTAGGGTTTTCTAATTTGATTGTGGTTGGTTTTTGGAGCTACTAATTGGCTTTATGTGAAGGGTATTGTGGCCTTAATTAAGTGTGTTTTATAGCTTATGATTTGCATGTGCAATTGAGGTTATTTGAGATGAGATTGGTGATTGATTGTAGGATGGAAAAGTAAGGAAATTGCGGGGAAGTGCTGTCCAATTTTTGGGGATACTTGTTTCCTTCAAATTTGAGTTGATTTTTGGATAGAAATGAAAGGCTTTTGGGTTGTTCGTGTCCCTAGGTCCACATGTTTCCTTTTCGCCCCAAAATCGCATTTTTTGTATCTTTGCACTAGTAGTTCACTTGGATAGGCATATGACTCGTAGTCGAGTCTCAATTGTGAATTCTGTTCACTAGGTTTTGGAGTCGAGTCTCAATTGTTTTTCCTTGGTTGTTCTAGGACGTGCCGATGATCAAGGGCATACCTCGGGAGGAAACTTTTGAAGTCCTTTTTGCTTGAACTGGTGAGTGTACCACTTGCATGACTTGTTGCATAACTAGTTTACTTGTACTTGCAATTTGTGACTTGAATAACTGTGACTTCTGTTATTCTGGACGAAACAAGGTTGTACTTTATCACACTCATTTCTCTCGCCTGTTTGACTGGTTGCTGTATACATTTGAATCTATTACTTGTGCATGATTTGATGTCATTTGGAGGCTTGTATCTAACGATCTTGCTGTGACTTTTGAACTCAAACCCTGTGGCTAGTTACTCGAGTCGAGCCGGCAAGGGTCTGGTCAATTAGGTAACGAACCCTGGGTCTCCTGATTTGTCGAGTGGAGTGTTATCTTCTTGACTAATCGGTATACTCGAGTATTACCATTCCTGTTTCTACTTGAGGCATTCGGGCCCGGTAAGGGGGATGTTTGGTGGACGGTATTTGGTGTAAAGTGGGGTCTACGATCATGGTCATTTCCTTAAACGTTGACGGAGGGTCAATGGGTTGGATCAAGTAAGACAAAAAAGGAGATTGGCACTTGAGAGCCATCTGTATCTTTTCACTTCCTGTTTAACTGTGGTGTTCCTTTCTCTTTATTTGATATCTCTATGTGGTTGATCACAAGTGTACTTCCGTGATTCCTAATTGCTTGACCTGTTGGTACCTCATTGAGCGAAAGCTTACCCCCATTACCTTTGTTTTCCTTACAGGGAACAATATTTTGGGATCATGATTTGTGGAAGAAAGAGTCGAGCTAGTATAGATATTCTTTTGATTAAGCTCCTCTTTAATAGTAAACCCTAATTGTATTTTGATAAAGTATGGATATTATGGCTTGTATTTCAAGTTAACTTGTTAAAAAATTCCAGTGTATATCTATAAGTGTTTAATCATGTATTTTAAGTGTATTTGCCTGAGATTGTACGTCTCTATGGCCTTCATGAACTTTTCTTGTATTCGTTGGAGCGTTTAATCGAAGTCCTATTGCATCTTATGGTTTGTTAGGCGTGTTATCGGCTCAGTAGTCCTGCCGAGATATGGGCAGGCAGTTCGGTAATCCTTAGGGTACGCCCTAGGGAAAGGTGGGGCTATCACACAAACTTCATGGAAACTCGTAAAGTGTCCAAGTGACTTCGGAATGGAATATGACATGACCAACTGTACTTGACTTTGTTTAATCTGCACAAAAGAGGAGATACAAAACAAAACACATGTTAGCCGGTTAGAAAACAAAATGTTCACACTTTCAACTTTTGTAAACATGGCCAACTCTCCCTCTTTACTCTTCACTAAGGCCAAATTATTCCTGACTTTGCCCACTCCATTCTTCTCGGCCCATTGTTCACTTATTGCACTTGAGTGTTGATTTTCTTTGTCTAGCTCATGTTCATGGCTCAACTGCAACTTGTTCATATGTGGTTCTTCAATCAACGAGAGACTGGAATGAATTTTTCCTTTATTACCACCGGTTGACACTTGATTAAGTTGCTCAAAGTATGAATTCATCACTTGGCTAATTTCTCCCATCATAGAATCAACAAATTTCTTTAGTCCGACTTCGAAAATCATCCTTCGATTCACGAGGCTTTGACTCAATTCGAGAAATTTTCGACTCCATGACTCGATTGTCACAATACTCTTTAAATGAAGCTCATTTGCTTGATGAAGACCTAGATTTAGATGCTTGACACAAACTTCTTTGCTCCTTCTCATACTCATCACAAGCACGTTTATACCTTTCATATGCACACAAAGCACGGTAACAGTCCATCTCCTCCCGGGGTGAACGAAACTCATGTTGTGAACTAGATTGCATGGAACTAAAGTACTTGGAAGTAGTTCGCTTGGAACCTCTCCTCTTGAGAGGCTCATTCTCTAAGAATTCTTGTTTGTATGAGCAAGATGCAACTCCACTAGGTATGATTACGTGACCTACAAAGATGGTTCACAGAGAAAAGAATTTTCCTCTCAACACACAAGCTCACGTATGTACACTCTATTCTCGTGTATCACTCAAGCTTATGACACTCTAATGATCTCACCAATCACTTCTCAAGTCACTTGATCACCTCTCTTGAAGAAATCAGAATTTTCTCAATGAGATTCAATCAAACCTTTCACCAAGAAATCACACAAGAAGGTGGCGGATGAATGTTGGAAGTTTGGGGTGAGATGAACTAAATAATAATTCAAAATAAGACACTAAGTATGCTGGAAAAAAATAACAGATTCTGTTCGCTAAAGACAACTCAAGAATTTGAAAAAATTGACTTAGACAAGGAAGACTCAAATTAGGAAACTAGTGACTCAACTTAGGAAACTTATAGACTCTTTGACTCCAAGATTGATTTGGACTAATTTGGGGTTGGTTAAAGCTGGAAATAAAGACTAAAAATGGAATAAAGAGAGTATGTAAGGAACTGCCTTTTAGTTGCTGAAATTTCAGAATTTAATGGGTTCAACAAACCAGATTTGGTAGACTCAATGAAGGCACAAAACTCATGAATTGCGGAAGTTTAGAAACTTAGAAAAGGCTCTAAATAACTCCCAAGCTGCTAGAAATTGGACTGGAATTTAGATTCAGCAAGCTAAAATTTTGGAAACCAAGACTCCAAATTGAATTAGGAAACCCTTAACTAGACCCAACTTGATTTGGACTCTTTTGTGACTCAATGAACACATTATAAGGCCGGAAAGATGGTCCTAGCATGGCTGGAATTTCAATCTAAACACACGGATTTGATCAGCTTGAAATCCAAGCAAAAATATCAATGGAAACAATGACCAAACGAAAACCTAGTTGGACAAGGATTTGCCCAACCTTTTGGGAAACTTCCTTGGCTGACTTGGGAGGTGTTTGACCCCTTTTTGGACTGTTACTTTGCTGGAAATTAGGTGTTCAACCACTCCAGCGATTTTTGGAAGCTTTTAGGTAATTTAGGAAACCACTTCCAATTCGGTTCAAGACTACTTTGGTTTTAGGAGTTGCAATTGAATTTGGAAACTCAAACCCTAGCCCCCCTTGAAGTTATTTTCTTGGAAGTTCAAGAACGAAATTTTTCTTTTTGCTAATCACGTAAGGGCAAACCTTCAAGAATGCAAGAATTCAAGATTGGTGATAAAAAATTCAAGCTTCTTCAAGATTGTTCAAGAACTCATTCAAGAGTTTCAAGAACCCTTTTCTTTTCTTTTTTTTCCATGAACTTCAAGATTGAGGTTTGCAGCCCAAGATTCTTCAAGTTTTACCCCAAGAATTCAAGAAGGTTCAAGAATTTCAAGGTCAATCACGGGTGGAGGACACAACCAGAAATTTTGACTCTAGACACAAACAAAACAACAATATGAGAAAGATTGGCGACTAAAAAAAACTAAAAATTTTACGAGTGAACAGTAATTTCAGAATGAACAGTAACGATGAATAGTAGCGATGAACAGTACGATTTTTTTTTAGAATCAAGAACGACACAAAGAGACACAAGAACAAGAAGGATATAACCTGGAAATTGTCAACTAGCTCTGATTACCAGATGATACAAACCCAACCGCGATTGGAGGAACTCGTAGTCCAACAAACAGATTAACCCTCAAAAAGTGATTAAAGGAACTTGTGATGTTTGGTAGAATGGTGCCACAAATAGGTGCGATTCTTGCTTGATAAGCCAAGATTGAATACTCTCAAGTACTCTCAAGTATTAAAGAAAGGCTCTCTTGGAGAGAGAAAGTGAATAAACTCACATAATTTTTGTAAAATTCTCATTGACCAAAAACATTGGAAAAGACTCAAACCTTAATACTATTTGGACTTAACATTGGAAAAGACTAGGTTATTTATAGCCTTACAATGACTCAAACCCTAATACTATTTGGACTTAACTAACCCTAAAACTAATGACTAGAATTTGGCTAAAACAAGGATATTGCTGGCCGAATTATTACGTTGAAAATTAACAACTAAACAGAAAGATAAATGACAAATAAACCCTAGCTTAATAACCCTAAACAAACGACTTCAATAGCTACGAAAATTATTAATGAAACTACTCTGCATTTGACTCAATAAGCTGGAGCAAAGGGACCAATGCGAATTGGACAGATTGCAACTCTTTTGGAAGGGCACTAGTTCTTCATGTTTGCATCAATGGCCTATTCAGGTCCTGTGTTGTAAGTTGAGGTCGGTCAAGGTTGCATTATCTGAGTGGAATAAATTGGTGTTTGGGGACATTTTTGATAGAGTCCGAGACTTGGAGGAGGAGGTTCGTTTGAAAGATATTGTTCTAAAACAAAGTCGATCCTCGCAAGCTCGAAATGAATTATCAAAAGCTCAGGCACGGCTTAAGTTAGTGGTTAAATAGGAGGCAAAGTATTGGAGACAGAAGTCTAGGATGAAATGGTTAAAAGAAGGGGATGCAAATTCTAAATTTTTCCACTCTACGGTCCAGGAGCAAAGGGTTCAGTCGTACATCTATTGGATTCGTTCATCAACCAAAGAGTGGTTGGAGGATCCAGATGATATTGATGCAGCTGGTGTGGAGTTTTTTTGGCAGTTGCTTTCTGATCCTAGTGTTTCGGTTGCTGTTAATTCCCAACTTTGGGAGATTATCCCTTCGATGGTCTTGCTTTCAGATAATCTTGGGTTGGAGGAAATCCCTAATTGCAAGGAAGTGAGATCTATGGTTTTTCTATGAATGGGGATAGTGCCGCTACACCAGATGGTTGCAATGGCTATTTCTTCACTGCCGTTTGGGAGATTATATCGGAGGATGTAGTTAAAGCTGTACAAGATTTTTTGGTGGGAGCTGACCTTCCTGTTTTGTTTACAGGAACCTTTGTGTCTCTTATCCCTAAGGTAGCTTTGCCATCTTCATTTTTTGATTTTCGGCCCATCAGTTTATGTAATTTTGTATATAAGATTATTGCAAAGCTATTGGCTGTTCGGTAAGAAAGGGTTCTCCCAAAAATTATCTCTTCTCAACAAAGTGCTTTTGTTAAGGGGAGATTCGTATCAGATAATTTTCTTTTGGCACAAGAATTATGTTCTGAACTTAATCGAAAGTTCAGGGGGTCGAATGTGATTTTAAAATTGGACATGACAAAGGCATATGATCGTACGTCTTGGTTTTACCTTATTAAGGTTATGCAAGCTTTTGGTTTTGGAGAGACTTGGTTGGACATGGTTTGGCACTTCATATCTTCACCGCGGTTCTCAATTCTTATGAATGGACGGCCGTGTTGTGACGCCCCCACTTCTCCCTAAGGCGAACCAAAGGGTATCCGCGGGACGCCTGCTCAGCTCTCGCCAGGACTCGATACAATTTCCATTCAAGCTTAATACGATACTAGCCATTACCACGATGTAAAGCAAGCAAATGCGGAAACGTTCAAACTTAACAATATATAACAATCATCCAATCCTTATGTCGGGTTCTCAAAAGATACATCATTTCCCCAAAATATACAACAACCAAGATGTCTAGTCAGTTCCATTGGAAATCCTATTACAAAAGTACATCCCATGGGTTTCTTCGAGTCTTACTCCATGCCCATTCCTGTCAAGGAAAACAAATCTACGGGGTGAGCAATCGCTCGTGAGGCTAAGAACACACATGCAAGCACATTGTCCAAGTAACAATCCCAATTAACGAATAAAACAATAATATTCAAATAAATGACAATTCGAGCAAGAAAAGTAAACAGAAACAATTCAAGGATATAGGAGCTCTTAGGAGCTATTTTCCACTTGCAAGATCAAGAACCTCCACGAATTGACACTCCGTCAATCGGGTAGGTTATAGTCCTTAGAGTCATACTTATCATGTCCCCGCTCACCATTACATACCCCTGCACCGGGCCCGCCTATCATTTTTTTTAGGCGATAGTGCTCGAGTATGCCAAGCAAGACCTCTCAATAGGTCAAGCTTACGTATTCTCGTGGTTCACCAAGGAGCCCGACCAAGCCCATGCCGGCTCGAGTCCAAGGTTGGCCAGTGAGAGTTGGGCGTCCCCCATGTTCAATTGTGAGTTGAGGAGATTCATTCCAGTGACGTATGCAGCCATAGCATATCATTTCATTTCATTCAAGCATTCAATATATTTCAATCATTCAATTCATTCAATCAAGTCATTCATGGTTCATTCATTTCAAATGAGAACGAGTGCGGTAAAGTACACACTCAACTCCATTTTCAAAATCTCTAATCATCTATAATAGTTAAGCATGTATCAAGTACTCATACACTTGACACTCACCAATACAAGAAAAAAAGGAAGTGTGTCCACTTGAAGGTTCAGGCGTCCACTGTGGGATCCTCTTGAAGGTCCTCTTGGGTGCCTGAGTAATTGATAATAAACTATCACTTATAAACCCCAATTATCACGGAAGATCGCACACTTGTACAATCTAGAAAATATCGTGAAGACGAACATAAAATTTCTTGTAAATCAAGGCTTTAAAGTGGGTTCAAGAACACAAGAAAATCTGATGTTCATCCTTAAATTCATTAGATGGAAGTAAGTAGGTATGAAATCATGTAAATCCTTTTCCAAACGAACGATCGAAACCAAACTGGACATGACACGTCACAATCCAGCCAAGAACTGGCCGGATATCCGGCCGGATTTGAGGCAGAGAGCATCCCAATTTTTTTTTCAAATTTCACCACCAATCTAGCCAACTATCTGGCCAAGAACTGGCCAGATATACAGCCGGATTCTTTGAAAATGGTTCCCACGCGAAAATTTTTCAAAAGGGTAGGAATTATCGAATTTAGGGGCATTTTTGGAAAAATCATAACTCACTCTCCGAAAGTCCAAAATTGGAAAATTTGGTACCGTTGGAAACTACTTCCAAAGAACTAAAATTTTCTAGAAAACACTTTTCCATGATTCTAAATGGATGACATTCAAAATGTGGCTCAAATTGGCTGTTTTGGAATGCCAAAACAGATTTGGGCTGATTTTCGGCAAGGTTTGGAAATTCGGTAAAATTCACACAATTCGAACTAGCCTCTGAAATTTAGAACTCAATTAGAGTTACAATCAAAGTTTTCAACACAATAAGCGGAACAAGAATTGGAGTTTTGAGCACCAAGATATAGTGGCTCAAAGTCACTAAAATTTCCTCCTCAAACAGGGGTTTTCCAGGTTTAAAGCTTGAGCTTTGATAATTTAGTTGAGCATCTAAATGAACTTGGAATGGCACCAAAGTTAGCAGTATTACACTACCATCTAAGAGCTATTTTTCTGTAAATTTTCATGTAAAAACTCGCACGGGAAGTCAGTTAACAAAACCATGGAAGTTCCAAGAATTTCCAAGGCAAATCTGCCTTGTACTTTAGTTTTCCTTTTCTCAAACATTTGGCCAATGAAAATTCCTCGAACATGATTCATTTATGAGGACAAAGTCTAGGAAACATCCAAAATATGTTTGATAGATGATTAACACCAAGTATTTCGAATAACAAGTCCCAAATCAAGATTAGCTATAGATCAGTCCAGAATAAGGGTTTTCTTTCACGAAGACGATTCTGAAATTCGGCCACATCTCACTCAATTCAACTCGGAATTGAGTGTGGTCAGTGGCGTTGAAAATTACATTAATAAGGCTACAATTTCTTAGAGGAATCGTTTTAAAATTCTGTCCACAACTAGCTCATATTTGAGCATTAAGTCGCGGCTCAGAACAGGGCTTCCAGTACAGACGAGAAACAGAACAGGCAACTTTACAAGGTTGGTACGGCTCACTCAGGTGGAATTAGGGCATGCATTTTATACCATTGGAAAACTAGAAATGTCTAGTTTCTAGTGCCGCAAACGGCCTCGATTTCATCGTCGGAGTAAAAAGTTATGGCCGAAACAAAAACACTGCCAGAGCATTCTGGACACCCGTTTCCAGCTTTGGCAAATTTTTGAAATCTCAATATTCACCCATCCAAATCACGTAAATTTTTGAGGAAACTTTATACACAACCTATATTACACATTTACATCAAAAACAAGTCAATTGGACCACAAAAATGTGCACCAAAGTGCACGGCAATGGCAGGGGCAGAAACGGTAAAAATTTCCTTTTCACTTCTTCCACAAAACAACTTATTTTCACTAGATTAAGCACTAATCCAACATAAATAACATCAAATCTCATCAAATCAGTTCATCAAGCCAATGTGGGATTTCATAGAGCCCACTCACAAGATTTCCAACAATATAAAGCTACCCATGTGAATCTATGAGCTCATAAGTGCAATATAACTTCCATAAATCAAGAATTAAGAGGTTGATCGTTGTATACCTTCTTAGATGATTAAGGCAGAAAATTTCGGTCACTTTAAACTCAAGAAAAACCGTGAGATGAAGCTCCTTTCCTAGCTTAGCTTGATCACCAAGTGATTTGCAAGTTGTGTGTAAAATTTGAGATGATTTGGGTGAGTTTTGAGTGATGAAATGAAGAAGAATTTTGGTGGTTTCTTCCTCCTTGTTGGTTGGCTGTCTTGAGTGAAGAGAGAGAGAGAGTTGTGCTGAAAATGAAGCTTCCTTGAGAAGCTTAAGTGTGTGGTTCAAATTGTCTCAAAAGTCAACTCTCTCCGCGCGCGTGCTCGATTCCTTTCGAGTTTGTTTCACTTGTGCACTAAACTTCTAATGTACTTCCATTCATGTTATTATTATTCACTCTTAATAGTTTAAAAATAAAGGTCTAAAGTCCCTCAATTAATCGCGCGCGTGAAAACGCGTACCTCCGATTTGTGCGCGATAAAGTGGAATTTCCAAGAAATTCTTATAACGATAGTATCACTAACTAATAATTGAATACTTAAACATAAAAATACCTATTTCAAGACTAATGTACAAGTCTCCAATTTTCCAAACTTATTGTATTCTCGAATCGATTATTGTCTCCAAACGCGCATCCACTATTCACTCTAAACGAGCTTTCCAAAAATTTAAATTTTGTAACAAGTCATTTTAAAAATATAAACAAGTCATAGTTCCATGAAATTGGGTCTAAAAGGGTCAAAATAAAATATTCGGAGCAAACAGGCAAATAAATATTTAAATAAGCTAGTAATAGAAATTTAAAATAAAGAGAATTTGCGAATCCTCACACGTGTGGTTTCTTCTCATCATCTCGTGGGATTCGCCAGGGTGATCCGCTATCCCCTGCACTATTTATTATTAGAGCTGAGGTGTTATCCCAGAGTTTGGATAGGTTGTTAGGCATGCCGGAGTTTGTCCCGTTCTCTACCCCTGTGGGCTGTTCTCAGGTCATGCATTTGAGTTATGCAGATGATATCCTCATTTTCTTTGATGCTGGAAAAAAGTCGATTAAAAAGGTTTTGGACATCGTTCAACAATACCAGAGCATGTCTAGACAATTAGTTAATGTGGCCAAAAGTTGCTTTGTGCTCTGCTCTCAAAGGCTTCTCTGGGAGGGAAACCAGTGGTGGGTAAACTTACGGGTTTGTCTGCAAATAGTTTCCCATTAGGTATCTTGGCTGTCCTTTGTTTGTAGGGAGGAATCTAAAGCATTATTATTCAGAGTTGGTGGATAAAATTGGATACCAGGTGACAGGATGGATAAATCGAATGCTTTCTATGAGTGCACGGATTATTTTAATTAAACATATACTTGCATCTTTCCCTCTACATTTACTGGCAGTATTGGCGCCACCCAAGGGAGTGTTGGCTCAGATTAAAAAACTTTTCTCAAGTTTTTTATGGGGACATGGGGAGTATGGCCCTAAGTATCACTAGTTCTCTTGGGGAGAGCTTTGTGCACTGATGAGAGAGGGTGGTGCTGGTTTTAGGGACCTGTAAGCATTAGTAAATGCATTTTCATGTAAATTATGGTGGAGGTTCCGGTGTGGTGGGTCACTTTGGGCAGAGTTTTTGAAGTCTAAAAACTATCTGTCCAGTCATCCTAATTTGATTAAGCGTGGGTATATTGCTTCACCTGTTTGGCGCAGGATGCTCTTGGTTAGATCTCTAGTTGAGTTGCATGTTTTTTGGGATATATTGTCAAGCCGTGTGCAGTTTTGGTGGGATAATTGGTTAGGTTTTGGACCTTTGGCTTGGAGATTTCCTGATCGGGCTTCACGTATTCCATTTAATACTTTTATTGTGGTTGGTCATCTCGATTGGTTAGCTCTGTCTGCAGTGGCCCCTGAGGAGGTGCTAGAGGAGATGAGGGATCGACATTTCTGTTTTGGAGTAGAACTGGATGTGATATAATGGCCGTTGTCCCATTTTGGTGATTTTACTATAGCTACAGCATATGATTTGTGTCGGGTGCCACGGTCGAAATCGTGTTTATTGGGAAACATTTGGCAGCGAGGTCTCCCTATTAAGATCTCGATTTTCTTAATTCGATTATTTAAAGGAAGGTTGCCGATGGATGTTATCTTGTATAAATTCAATGTTGTTGGTCCCCACGTTGCCATTGTTGTTTACAGTCGGCACAAGAGCCTTTGAATCATATTTTTGTTTCAGGAGAGATTGCTAGTGGTGTTTGGTACTTTTTCCAGAAAAGAATAGGGATTTCTAATGACTCACCTTGCATTCGCAGTCATTGTTTTTCTTGGTGGATTCTTAGGGCTCGTAATAAGTTCGCAAGGTGGGTATTTACATTGGTTCCTTTACTAATTTTTTGGAATCTATGGAAGAATAGAAATGCAGCTCGCTTTGGTTCTAGATTGTTAATGGTGAAACAAGTGTGCGACTCTACTTCTGAGAAGATTTGCTTGATATTTCTTGCTACATTTCCTCAAGTTCAGTTTCATGGAGGTTGTTGGGCTAAGTTGTTCTGTTAGGTTCTAGGTTTTAGTCCGACGTTGCTTTTCTTCTTGGTGACTTTGCCGCCAGTGTTGTATGTGAAGTTGAACACGAATGGTACTACGAAGGGGAATCCTGGACGAGGAGGTAGGGGAGGTATTGTTAGAGATTCTGCTAGTAAATGCATTTTTGCATTTTTTGATTGCTTTGGAACGGTGTCATCTATGGTGGCTGAGACGAAAACGCTACTTTTGGGATTATGGCTTTGCAAGATGTTTGGTTTCTCCCAGATTATGGTTGAGTTGGACTCTCAAGTGTTGGTGGCAATGCTAAGGGGTGAGTATGTCATGTCTTGTTTTTGAGATTGTATGTGAGGGAGATTAGGTCATTGGCAAATATGGTGGCTTCGTTTAGCCATTGTTTTAGAGAAGCGAACTCTATTGTGGATAGTTTGGCTAATCATGGTTGTAGTACTGGGTGTTTCCAGTTATTTTTGTCTTTCGAGTCGATGCCCCGGGATGCTAGGGGATTATGTACGTTAGATAGGTTGGGTATGGGTAGTTTTCGTTATGTTCTGTGTTAAAAAAAAGGAGAATTTGGAAAAAAAGGAAACTAGGTCATGTTTAGTCTTTCCAAGTCAAAGTAGGGTTTTGGTTGTAAGGCTATAAATAAAGTTTCTTTAAGTGACGTTTTTAACATTCAATAATAGACAAAATTTTGAGAAAAAAAAATAACAATTGTTGAATCTTCATGCTCAAGATCTTGAATGCCACTTGCATCTCCCACTACGCCTTGGAACGACTCTCTAAACTTCTTAGCTCATGCCCATGTCATTGGACCACTTGGAACACGTTGAGCATCACTTGAAGTTGAAACATCCAATCCTCTAGGAGCACGATCAGCCATAGTTCCATCATCATTCCCTTCCTCTTGAAGGCAATTTGTCCCCAAATCAAACTCATTATCTACAAGATACGGACTCAAATTAGCAACATTAAATGTAGCATGCACACCATACTCACTTGGAAGATCAAGTTTGTAGGCATTATCATTGATGCGCTCCACAACTTGAAACGGTCCATCCCCCTTGGAGAGAGCTTGTTATGCCTTTGAGCTGGGAATCTTTCCTTTCTCATGTGAATCCACACCCAATCTCCAGGTTCGAAGACCATCCTACGTTGACCCTTGTTGGCATTTTGAATATATTGGAGAGTGCGTTTCTCAATAATAGCCCTTACTTTTTGGTGCAAGTCACGAACATACTCGGCTCGTTTCAAACCATCCATATTAGCTCTCGCAGACATAGGCAAAGAAGACAAGTCTAAAGGTGTGAGAGGGTTAAATCCATAAACAGTTTCACACGGTGAGTATTGTGTAGCACTATGCATAGTGCAGTTGTATGCAAATTCTACATGTGGCAAACAATCTTCCCAAGTCTTAAGATTCCTTTTAATGATTGCATGCAACAATGTAGAGAGTGTTCGATTAACTATTTCAGTTTGTCCATCAGTTTGTGGATAACTAGAAATAGAAAATAAGAGCTTAGTTCCAAGTTTACTCCATAAAGATTTCCAAAAATAACTAAAGAACTTAGCATCTCTATCAGAAACAATGGTACGTGGCATCCCATGCAATCTAAAGATTTCCCTAAAGAACAGGCCCGCTACATGTTTAGCATCATCTATTTTATGACAAGGGATAAAATGTGCCATTTTGGAAAAACGATCGACAACCACATAAATTGAGTCATGACTATACCTAGTCCTAGGTAAACCAAGTACAAAGTTGATGCAAATTCCTCCACGATGGCGAAATTCATCCCCCACAACCCCACGATCTTGATGAAATTTTCCAGGTTTCGACTTGCGGAATCCCTTTTAGACCCAATCTAACCCTCTAAATTGTGAACAATCTTGATACGATCTCAACCCGCTATTTAACGAATTAGCGAACCTAGGAATTTAGTAGAACGGCGCCACAAACAAGTGCGATTCTTGTTTGATAAGCCAAGAGGAACTCTTAGGAAGTTTCTAAGATATTCAAGGGTACTTGCAAGAAGCCAAGAGAATCACTCTTAATTATTGAGAAGTAAAAATCTGTTTTTGTTGTTGGTTATGAAGCTATTTATAGCTTTACATAACTCAAACCTTAACAAGACTAGGAATTTGGAATTCAGCCCACAAGGCTCTTTATGATCGAAAATAATAGCTAAAATTATGACTAAAATAACAACTAAAAATGGCAAGGCTACTTTGCTTAAGTCATTTGCTTATTCTACTAATTCAAACGACAAAATTTGCTAGCTACTTGAACACGTGAGGCTTGAATCAACTTGTAACTCGAAATGCTTCATTCGCGGGTCTTGATCCTCGAGTTGGAGTAAAGTCACATACTCCAAGCTACCTTCAAACATCAAGCTATTTTCTTTAGTCTCTTGTATCGCACGTACCAAGACATTCAATTGCTCATTCATCCTTTTGGCACGAGCTTGCATGATTGGTCCGGATGGTATCACCACGCCCTCGGTAGTAGCTTGGATGACCGCATCATTCCCCTCCTCTTGAGAAAGATTTGCCCTCAAATCTGGCACATCACCTACAGCAAATGGACTCAAGTCAGAAATGTTAAATGTAGCGCTGACACCATACTCACCTGATAGGTCAAATTTATAGGCATTGCCATTAATGCGTTCTAGGACTTGGAATGGCCCATCACCACGGGGTGAGAGCTTATTACGGCATTGGGCAGGGAATCATTCTTTGCGCAAGTGTAACCACACCCAATCACTTAGTTCGAACACCAGTCTGCGACGTCCCTTGTTTGCTTGTTGAACAATTTGTTCAGTTCGCTTTTCTATGTTGAACAAATGTTGACGAGTTTTCTCATGCAACCTGTGCACAAAATTAGCCTTTTGTTGACTAGTAAGATTAGCTCTTTCACTCAGAGGTAACGGAGTCAAATTCAAAGATGTTAAAGGGTTAAATCCATAAACAATCTCAAATGGAGAATATTGAGTAGTGGAATGCACAGCCTTATTATATGCAAATTCTATATGAGGTAGATACTCTTCCCAATTTTTCAGATTAGACTTGATGATAGTACACAAAAGAGTAGAGAGAGTGCGATTGACAACCTCGATTTGTCCATCGTTTTTGGATGACTAGTGGTTGAGAACAATAATTTAATACCCAATTTAAACCACAAAGTTTTCCAAAAATAAGAGAGAAATTTGACATCTCTATTCGACACTATTGTTCTAGGAATGCCATGCAACCTAACAACTTCTTTGAAAAATAAATCTGCTACATGAGATGCATCATCACGCTTATAGCAAGTAATAAACTGTGCCATTTTAGAAAACCTATCAACAACTATGTAAATAGAATCATGCCCTTTTTTAGACCTAGGTAAGCCAAGAATAAAATCCATCGAAAGATCTACCCAAGGTGTATTAGGAATAGGTAAGGGCAAATAAAAACCATGAGGTTGTACCTTAGATTTCGCATTCTTACATACAATGCATCGACTCACAACCCTCTCGACATCATGCCGCAGTTGTGGCCAATGGAAATACTCCTGCAAGATAGATAAAGTTTTAGCAACTCCAAAATGTGCCTTAGATAACGTTTAGGGTGGACAATTTCACCTTGTTCACAACTATCGAGAGGTCAATGCCGCAGCAGATGCCCTAGCTCGTCAAGCCAGTACAGATCGAGTATCTAATATTTATCGCGCTCAAAATCTGCCGGACCAAGTTAAAGGCTTGGTCAACTTGGATAGATTGAGTTTCCCTTACATAAGAATTTCATAGCTATATACTCTTCTGTTTACAATCAATAAAATTTTGTTTCATTAAAAAAAAATAGCAACTCCAAAATGTCCCATTAAACCACCCCCTGTGCTTCTTTTACCAATAAAAGTCAAATGGAACAATTAGGTATGCAAAGCCGATTGAGGTAAAATAAATAACCATTAAAAATCGAAAAGTTTCCTTGAGCAGCTCATGAGCAACTCTTAAAAATTTCACCAAAATCTGTATCGTTCGCATACAATTCCTTGAGTAATTCAAATCCAAGCAACTTAGCGTCAAGAGCAGTTAGTAAAGAATACCTGCGTGATAGTGCATTGGCCACTATATTACTCTTACCACTTTTATACTTAATGACGAATGGAAAAGACTCAATAAAGGCAACCCAACATGCATGCCTCTTGTTAAGGCTATGTTACGCCCTTAAGTACTTGAGAGACTCATTATCGGTGTGAACCACGAACTCTTTAGGCCTTAAGTAATGCTGCCACACACGTAGTGTTCGAACCAACGCATATAATTCCTTGTCATAGGTCGAGTAGTTCAATGCCGCTCCATTAAGCTTCTTATTGAAGTACGCGACTGGTCTACCCTCCTGCATCAACACAGCTCCAACTCCTATCCCTGAAGCATCACGTTCAATTTCGAAAGTTTTAGAAAAGTCAAGTAGGGTTAAAACTAGTGCATGCGTCAACTTATCCTTTAATGCTTGGAATGCTTGCTCTTGTTCCTCTTCCCAAGTGAATTTCTCATTTTCCTTGATAAGCGGTGAGCGAGGCTGCCAGGGTGCTAAAGTTCTTCACAAATCGTCTGTAGAAACCCGCGAGTCCATGAAAGCTACATACGCCCCTAACTTTCTTAGTGATGCGAACTCGATTATCCAAACTCCCGCTCTCGAAGAAACGAATTGCACAGGCAGCGGAAGGATCTATCTCGACCAGGTTATAGATACAAAGATGGAACAACCTCGACCCCTCTAACCCATGAAATTGCGAACCTCGAATTTAATCGCGACCCCAACTCAACAAAATAGCGAACCAAGATGTGTTGGTAGAATGGCGCCACAATTCAATATGGTCTTGAATTGAAAGCCAAAACTTGAACAAAGGAGACACAACTCACTTTGTATCAAGGGACGCTCCCAAAGGAACAAGAAAGAGAAAACTCTCAAATTTTATTCATCATCTGACTTGACTGTCAAAAACGTTAACACTTGAGGCTTATTTATATCCTTTTACAAGACTCAAAGACCTAAACCAACTTGGAAGCAATTAACTACTTTCCTAAAACTCTATCTAGACTAGAATAGGAAACTAACTAACTCAAATTGGCTTAACTATGACCAACATGACCTTAGCCTTTATTCCCTAATTCAAACAACTTACTCAATTCTTAAATTAACTCTAATTAACAACTAACATTGCTGAAAACTCAATTAAATAAACAATAACAGGAAATAAGCATGACACAGGTTCAGATTTTCAATGGAAATAAATGAATTTCCATGGAATTGAAGGGGATCTGAATCTTCATGTTCTCATCACTTAGGGGTTGCCCACTCTTGAATAGCCTTAACCTTGGACGCATCGATTTGCATTCCCTGCGCACTAATCACAAACTCTAGAAATACAAGTCGGTCAGTGCAAAAATTGCACTTCTTGAGATTAGCGTATAGGTTCTCCCTTCGAAGTACATCCAAAATAGCCTTTAAATGTTCAAGATGCTCTCTAATGCTACGGCTATAGACAAGGATATTATCAAAATAAATTACTACAAATTGTCCTAAGAATGGTCTCAAAACATGGTTCATTAGCCTCATAAATGTACTAGGTGCATTGGTTAATCCGAAAGGCATCACTAACTATTCATATAAGTCATACTTAGTTTTGAAAGCAGTTATCCACTCACCACCTTCCTTAATTCGAATTTGGTGATATCCGCTCTTCAAAGCAATTTTGGTAAAAATGGCTGCACCATGTAATTCATCAAGCATGTCATCTAACCTAGGTATAGGGTGACGATACTTTACCGTAATTGCTTTCACAGCTCGGCAGTCGATACACATGCGCCATGCTCCATCCTTCTTAGGTACTTGGATTACCGGCACCGCGCAAGGGCTCAAACTCTTTCTCGCCCATCCCTTGTCTAGTAACTCGTCCACTTGGTGTTGTAGTTCCTTTGTCTCCTCGGGGTTACTCTTGTAAGCTGGACGATTAGGTATGGTAGCTCTAGGTATGAAGTCTATCTAGTGTTCAATCCCATGAATAGGTGGTAAACTGCTTGGAATATCTTCTGGAAAAACATCTTTGTAATCCTGCAAAATTGGAGCAACAATAGAATGAAAGTTAGCAAATGCATCGTGATTGGACTGCCCTACTTCATCGCACACAAGTACAAGAAACGGTTGTCGTTCACTTAAAACTTGCTTCACTTGTTTGGCTTTTATAAGCATCAAGTGCTTTTCCTCATGTTTCCCCTCTTTCCTTTTTCTTTCCTCACTAGCCGAATTCACAATTGCCTTTTTCTTTTCATTTTTCTTGGCTCTAAGCTCTTTATTTTTCCTCTCACTCTCTAGTTCAAACCCTTTTTGTAGACTTTCTTGGTCTGCTCAAACTTGTTTAGGCAATAGAGGTGTAAGAGTGATCTTACGATCCTTGTACATAAAGGAGTACTTGTTACTCATTCCTTCAAAGCTCACTCCCCTATTGTATTGCTATGGTTGCCTAAGAATTATGTGACTTGCATGTATGGGTACGTCACATAGAATCTCGTCTTCATAGCGACCAATCTTGAAAGATACCAACACTTGCTTAGCTATTCAAACCTCCCCACTGTTGTTAAGCCATTGGGTCGGGGGTGCTCCGTAGTTGGCAAGTTCAACTTCTCCATCATAGTGGCACTAGCAACGTTCGCACAACTGCCGCCATTGATGATAAAACTGCATAACTTCTCCTTGACTAGGCAGTGTGTATAGAAAATGTTATCATGTTGCATATCATCCTCTTAAGGTTCGTGCGACAAGACCAAACCCAACTCCAAACTCAATTGCACGTTCTTCTCCCTCGTCTAAGTCAGGGACTAACCAATGCCCCTGTAACATTTATGGACTTGATGCATCGGGTTTTCAAACCCTACTTAGATCGATTTATAGTCATGTTTATTGATGATATCCTCGTTTACTCTAAAACTCGGGAGGAGCATGAGCAGCGTTTGAGGATCGTCTTGCAGACTTTGAGAGAACACTAGTTATATGTTAAGTTTAGTGAATTTTACTTGGAGAAAATCTCTTTTCTAGGGCATGTGATTCCGAAAAATGGCATCACTGTAGATCTAACAAAAGTAGAAATTGTCGCTAAATGGAAGCGACCAGAAAATCCTACTGAGATTCGTAGCATCCTAGGTCTTGTAGGGTATTATCATCGATTTATTAAGGACTTCTCGAAACTTGCCGGTCCTTTAACTGATCTGGCAAAGAAACATGGCAACTTTGTTTGGGATATTAGATGTGAAACTAGTTTTCAAGAATTGAAGAAAAGGATGACCATGACACCAATTTTGGCTTTGCCAAATGGAAAGGACAGTTTCACTGTATATACTGATGCCTCGAGGGAAGAATTAAGATGTGTATTAATGCAAAATGAAAATGTTATTGCCTTTCCCTCTAGGAAGTTGAAACTTCACGAGCAAAATTATCCGACCCATGACTTAGAACTAGCAGCTATTGTTTTTGCCCTGAAAAAGTGTAGACATTATTTGTATGGGGTAACTTTTGAGGTTTATACGGATCATAAGAGTTTTAAGTATTTATTTTCTCAGAAGGAGCTAAATATGAGACAGTGTCGATGGATGAAATTTTTGGAAGATTATGATTGTACGATTAACTACCATCCTGGGAAGGCCAATGTAGTAACGGATGCCCTAAGTCGAAAGGTTCAAGTAGCCAGGTTAATGATCAAGGAGTGAAACATGTTAGAAAAGATTAGTGAGTGGAATTCTCGCCTTGAATGCCCGAAGGTGATTTTTAGAAATATCACGGTAAGGTCCACCCTACTAGATCGAATTAAAGAGACTCAGAAGAAAGATTCTACAATACAGAAGTGGATGGAAAAGGTGTAAAAAGGGGAATTACCTAATTTCAATTTGAGTCCTTAGGAGATCTTGAGATATCGAAAAATGAATGGTTGTGCCGAAGGATGAAACATTAAAAAATGAACTTTTGGAGAAAACTCACCGGTCTAAATATACGGTGCATCCTGGTAGTAGTAAGATGTATCAGGATCTAAAAGGGTTATATTGATAGGATAATATGAAAAAGGAGATTGCTTTGTATGTTCAAACCTGTCTAACTTGTCAACAAGTCAAAACTAAACATCAAAAACCCTCAAACTTGTTACAATCCCTTGAGATACCTGAATGAAAATGGGAGTGCATTACGATGGATTTCGTCTCAAGTTTGCCACAGACACAAAGAGATCATGATGCCGTTTGAGTAATCGCTGATCGGTTAGCCAAATTGGCCCATTTCTTACCAGGGAACATGAAGTATTCCATGAAAAAATTGGCTCAACTGTACATGGATGAGATTGTGAGGTTGCATGGGGTATCCGTAAGCATAGTCTCAAACAGAGATCTCCGATTTCTGTCTCGATTTTGGCAAAAGTTACAAGAAGCCCTACGAACCAAACTGAACCACAGTACAACATATCACCCGCAGACAGATGGACAATCAGAAAGAATCATTCAAACCCTTAAAGATATGTTAAGAACATGTATTATGAATTTTGGAGGTAGTTGGGGCCAGCATATGACGTTTGTGGAGTTCGCTTATAATAACAGCTACCATTCATCTATTCAAATGACACCATACGAATCTCTCTACGGAGGAAAGTGCCGATCACCAGTTTACTGGGATGAAATAGGGGAAAGGAAGATTTTAAATCCAACGATAGTGCCATGGATGGAGGATGCATATGAAAAGGTCAAGTTAATATGTCAGAGACTCTAAACAACCCGAAGTCGACAAAAGAGTTATGCAAATAATCGAAGGAAGGATTTGGAATTCGAAATTAGAGATCTCGTGTTTCTTAAGGTCACTCCATTGTGAAGTGTCACGGTGGGTAAAGAATAGAAGTTTCAGCCAAGACATGTGGGACCCTTTAAAAATTTTCAATGAGTCGGAAAAGTAGCATACCGACTCGAATTACCACCGAATTTATCCAGGATTCATGATATTTTTCATGTCTCAATGCAAAAGAAATACCATCCTGATCCAACTCACATCCTATAGTCAGAAGAAATTGAAATATATGAGTCTCTAACCTATGAGGAGAAACCTGTGCAATTGCTTCATCGAAAAGTTAAGAAACTAAGAAATAAGCAAATTTCCTTGGTGAAAATCCTATGGAGAAACCATGGTGTAGAAGAGACAACATGAAAAGTGGACGAAGAAATGCAAAAGAAACACCTTGAACTGTTTATTAATCAAGGTGAGAATTTCGAGAACAAAATTCTTCTAAAGGGGAAAAAGTGTGAGGACCCGAAAATTATTTTATTTTTATTTTATTTTTTTGAATACAGTTTCTTTACTTTACTTTATTACCTTAATTTCCTAGATATTTTTATAAGTGAGTCAAAAATTTTTTATCATTTTTCCTCTATAAATTAATGCATGTTAAGTTTATAGTGTATTTTGAAAGTGGGACCCACTAGTGAGGTACTTAGTAAATTTGGTGAACAAAAACAGGTATTTTTATAAGAGAGATTATGTGATTAGAAGTGATAAGGGTGAATTAGAGGAAAATAATATGGATTAGTGATGAGAGACAAAGGAAAGATAAAAGGATAAGCTTAAACCCTAAGCGGACACTTGTTGATAACCTAACCATTCTTTGACCAAGACTTCTCTTGATCTTTATCTTGGAAAATTGGACAAAACTCTCTTCATTTCTTTCCCCCTCTTGGCCGAACTCCTTAGCAAGAAACCAGAGGAAAGAAACTCCAAATTCCAACTTGATTCCTTGCTTGAATCCTTGAGAAATTCATCCTACAATCCAAATCCAATCCATAGAAAGTTGTATCAAGGTAGGAAGAAAGGCTTTTGTGGAGAGATTTGAAAAAAAAAAGCTCTTGGTTGCATTTCTTCATAGGGTTTAAAGGTAATTATAACTAGAAACCATCTTTTTTCTTTTATCTTGCACTTGAGTAGATTTAAGACTTGATTATGGTAGATTCTATGGAAATAGTAAATCGAAATTTCCAGCTATGATTGAGAAATTCCAGTTTTGATATGCTAATTTCAGTTTTGCTATGACCTATTACCCTTGCCATGTGATTTTTCTGGCTTTTACATGCTCTTTTAGCTTCATTAAAGAAATTTCCAACTTGTGGTTATGAATTTCAATTTCGGGTTTACATTTTTCTAGCATTGGTATGATAGTATGAGAACTAGTGTTATGTCCAATTTGGTCAGTTTTGTGGCCTAGAATAAGTACCTTTTATAGCTTATAACTTGAGGTCTTGTTTAAGGTGGATTTGCCATGAAGTTAAATGTTAAATTTGGAGGAAATTTAAGAAAAAATAGGGGAAATGCTGTCGGATTTGGAATCATCTTGGTTTCCTTTGATTATGGAGTTATTTTGTGGTAAATTTGTCTAAGATACTTGGTAAACCTTTAAACTTTACTTATGTGTTGAATTTTAGATGAAATTGAGGGTTTTCGTTCGTGATTTTCTCTAATTTCTAAGGCTGCGATTTTGCTTGTTGGCCGAGTTGATAGTGATGCATTTTACCTTGTTTTTCCTCAACCTTTTCATGATGAGTTTTGGCCAAATCTTGTTCCAAACACTGGTTAAGACTTTTGTGTGTTGAACTTGGGTGAAAACCATGCATTTTGGAAAGTAAAAACCTCATGATTGTGCTTGTTTCATTGTTTAAAATTTCTGGTAGGTAGGGCAGCTGTGTACCCTACTGTCTTTTAGTCTTAAAAGTCCTTTGGTTTGGTAGTCTTTTGGACTCAATCTTGCTCATTTCGCTTGCTACAACCTTGAACTACAATGGGGGGTTGAATTGGAGTGAATATCATAACTTATAGAGGTGAACTACCTTGTTTTTCTTCACTGTTATGCTGTTGGAAATTTCCAGCCACGAAATAAAATGAGGAACTTTTTGGTTACTCATGTTTCTTGGGTCCAAATTCTTGCTTTTCACTCCAAAACCATACTTGAATCATTGCCCTAGTATCTACTTGGATTTTCCTTGTTTCACCTTAGTTTTGGATAATTGATGTGACGCCCCCACTTCTCCCAAGGGCGAAACCGAGGGTATCGGCGGGACGCCTGTCTAACTCGCGCCAGGACTCAAAATACAAAGCAAATAAAACTATATAAACCAAAAGAGTACTATGCCAATATATTCAATCCCAAAAGAGTATTTACATCCTCAAAAGGAGTTATCCAAACTACTACATTATCTTATGCTAATAACCAAAATATAAAGTGGACCTAAAGAGGGGTCCTTATACAGGTCACTAAAACAAGAAAAAACATCTTAGTTCTCCGGCTATTACAAACCAAGTCTAACTATGCTAGTGATAGTGCCAAAAGTTCCCCGCGTCGGCCCCTGTTAAGGAAAACAAAGGGAAAGGGGTAAGTTATATGCTTAGTAAGTATATAGGGGTAAAAACATAAATTTCACATTAAGACGAACAATTACGTCACAAAGATGTCAAATCGAACATATAAAAGTAACAACACAAGTTAAGGATACAGGTTGGCTCCAAAGCCACGTCATGTGCCACGTGTGACCTCCTGTCGACACTCCGTCGACCACCGATAAGGGTCCGTAGAACTCCACTTGTACTCCCACCTAACACCTTATCACCCTCACTGGCCAGTCACCTCACGAAATGGCTCGAGCAAACGAAACGAAATTGAACTTGATTCACAAGTTCGGTTCACAAACTTGGTGACCTTAAGACTAGGTTGGACTGGCTTCGACCAAGCCCCGGCCGGCTCGAATAGTCCGTCTAGGTCTTGAGATCGGGCCCACAACTTCATCATATTTTACAAATATCACAAAAGTCACCCCGAGCTACAAGCTCAAGGGGTTCAGCACCAAAATAATTCATATATACATAGCTCATAAAGAAGCACAAGTACAAATTAGGGTTTAGGTCGAGTGTGATCAAGTACACCCTCGCCTAAGTACCCTCTCATCCACACCAAAGCACATAAGCAAGTTATACACAAAAACGGCCTGAATACTTACACAAAGATCAAGTATAGCAAAATATGAAGATCACGTCACGTATCCCAGCTAGTAGGCCCCACTGGCACCGTCTAGCCCGTCACCGTCTGAAATAAAAGATTGCACCACATTACCACACAAACAACTACAAAAATGCGCAAATAAAGCGAAACGGCAAAACGGATATACACACGCGCGGAAATGGTGAACGGAAGCGGAAACGGCCGGCAAACGGAAATGAGCAGATTTGCCGCCCAAAACTGTTTTGACTACAAGTTAGGCTAGGAATGTCGGATGAAAGTGGGTGAGACACCGTTTCGAAGCTAAGAGAACGAGTTACAACTTTCATGAAGGCCCTATAGTCCAGATCGCAATGGAACTAGGGTAAAAATACACAAGACAGTCCCAGCCGTTTCAATTTAGGTTACCGAACAGGCCCTGTTTGAACGACCATAACTCATGACTCAGAGATCAGAATTAAGAAATTACAGAGGTGTTGGAAAGCTCATTTATAAGGCTATAACTTTTGTGTTTTTACCAAAAGCTGAATAAGTACAGAGCATAAGGAAAAATGGGTCCAAAGTTCCTGTCAGAACTGTCCAACTTCAAAGGCAGTTCTGACACCCGATTTTGTTTTGGGTGTAACTAGAGCTACGGAACTCGGATTTGAACGTACTTTATACCGTTTCGAAACTGAAACGAAGATCTACAAGTTTTATGAAGACCTCAACACCCAGTTCCTTATTTATCAATGTGAACTGAGCACAGTCAGAAGCAAAAATCACAAACGTCACCAAATCCAGCATTTCACATAGTCATTAGTGTTTTGGTCATAACTCAGGCTATACTCATCGGATTGGGATGAAATTTTGTAGGCACAACAAAGACTTAAGAAGCTACAACTTTCATGTTTTGGGCAAACTCTGAATCAATACGTAGCACAAAGAAAAATAGAGCCAAAGTTCAGATTCTGGGCTACCCTGTTTTCCAGATTGACCGGTTTTGCGCGCCACAAACGTACCGTCCGTTTTTATGGTTCTTATGCAAGCTTCCTAGCCAAATTCCTACCAAATAAACACACACTTACCAGCTCCTAATAGCTCCACAAAAGACCTAAAATCCCTCTCCCAACTTAACCTCAAACCTAACAACTACTAACCATTTCCTATGCTCTAATCATACAAGTTCTATTAACCTCCAAACCTATCTACTCAAACCCTAATCATCAAAGCCTTAACTCAACCAAACTAACTTCCCCTAGAACTAGGGTTTCAAGGCCAAATCTGATTTTGCTAAGAATCAACCATTCAAGTCAGATTAACACATCAAAGACTCCATTTACAAGCCAAAATCCAACCAAATCAACTTAATGAATCATGAAACAAGAAACCCTAACCTTACCTAGCCTTGACCGAAATTTAGGCAGCAATATAGCACCCAAAATAAACCATCAAACTACACAATAATGACCACATAAACCATACAAAGTCACAATCACAACACAAACAACAATTTCATGGTTTCAACACTTAATCACCAAACTTTAACTTCCAAGTGAGATGATGTACCTTCAAGTAAGCTTGGTAAGTGAAGAACTACAACAATCAAGTGCCAAAGTTGTTTCCTTAAGCTCCACAAGCAAGATGGAAGGCTAGAAGAAGATGAACTTGGAGAAAATTTTCTCTCTTCTCTTGCTCTAAGGTTCGGCCACCTCTCTCTCTCTCTTCCTTTGGTTTTGTTTTGTTTATTTCTTATGGTTATCTTCCAAATCCTATGATATAAGGTTAGTCAAAGCCTTAGAAGATATTTTCCAACACCACCAATCACATAAAAGCTCCCAATTTGCTCCTTAGCCCTTACACCTTTAATTTCTCTTTCTTACACTATTGCCCAAACATATATAGAAAGCTTTCAATTAACTCCATAGGATATAAATTTAATCTAGTCTAAAACACTTAAACACACTTAATTACTTCACTAATCACCCTCCTATCTTAACCACCTATACATAATCATACCTTATTTCACATAAAAATAACTAAACAACAACTTTCTTGTCAAAGGCAAAATTAAGGGTTTTAAACCCAACTTAGAGTTCTAATAAATTATAACACTAGAGATTTTACTAGTTTAGGATTTTCTAACCTTTTAAACTTACTTAACCTATATAAAATGGATCGAATCCTCTACTAAAACACACACTAGCATAACTAACTCTAACTATAACTCAAACTTGTGATTAATACAAAACCTAGCGTTTTAATCATAACCCAAATTAGGGTTTTCCAATTAACCCTAAAACCCCAAATTTTACCATACAATTATTTAATATCACCTAATATCAAACTTAAGAACTAACCGGGGTCTCACAACCTGCCCCTCTTAGAACAATTTCGTCCTCAAAATTAATACCTTTGTTCGTGAACCATAAATGCAGGGTTTACAAAAGAAACTGCGTGGCACCAGGGCCTATTAAAACACTTGCGGTACGCCGAAAAGAGAGAGCGTACCTTCTATGACTACCGAAGGGTCAGTCACCTCTTGTTGACCCATTGTATATACTCTGGCCGGTACCTTGGGTCGATTTCCCCCTGCGTTTGTTGGCTTAGTTGGGGTCGCTTCTATCGATGGCTTAGGTCCCTTTTTTTGCATCTTAGGGCATTTGGCAATCAGATGTTCTGTGCTACCACATTTAAAGCATTTTCGTACCGAACTATTTTTTCAACAATTATCGTTAGTGTGATTGCCCCCACAGAAACCACAGGTCGGCTTAATGCCCACACTTGACCCTCCACGCTGGGCACTCCTTTGGGGCCCTTGCCCTACCTGACCTCTCCCAAAATTACGCTGATTTGGGGTCCCCGTGAGTCGTGGACCATCTGTTCCTCTACTCATCTTAAAATGTGACTCGTTTCTCGAGTTTTGTCCGGTCGCAACGTTGCTTTCTTTTTCGGTCATGGAAGGTTTTTACTTGTCCCCTAACTGTCTCAATTCTTTGTGCCTTTTCTAGTGCCTGACTAAATGTATCCAGTTGTGCGGCCGCTAGTGCTTCCTGGATTTCCACATTTAAACCTTGAACGAAGCGGCGGATTCGTTTTTGCTCCGTTAGCACCAAATCTGGGGCAAAGCGCAAGAGTTTTGTAAACTGGGTTTCATACTTCGCCACACTAGATGCCCTTTGACGCAGGCGGATAAAATCATCTTCCCGTTTCTCTTGCACAATGGGCGGCATATATTTTTCATTAAATTCCCGCGTAAAATTAACCCATGTCCAGGTGGTCTGTTCGCGCTCCCACTTGGCTTTAATCACATTCCACCAAGCTCGAGCAGCCCCCTCAAACTGAAAAACAGCGAAAGATATCTGTCGTTCCTCCGAATACCCAAGTACGACAAATATATCCATCATACGGTCCATCCAACCCTCTGCTAGGTCGGGATTAGATCCACCTATAAATTTTGGAGGTGCAAATTTTTTGAACAGTTTTAAGGCACGGTCCATCCCCTCATGATTGCCTGGATTATTTCCAGGGTTTCCTGTAGTATTCTCATGGCCTTGACCCTGTTGGTCAACCATACGTTCTAACAGGTCAGCCATCCGCTAGATGGCTGTAGCTACTTGATCCGGCTCATGTTCATTTCCCTTTTCAGGGTTTCGTCCTCGCCATCTATCTCGACCCCGACCACCGGAGTCCATTTAGATTCAAAGTCTATAAATCCCAATAAAATGTACACTTATTATTCAAAATGTGAACAAGGTAGAGAATACCAAATGAAAATGCACATATACAAGAGTCACACAAAAGATGAAACCAGAAAGATTGTTTTCAACTATATACATATATGTACACAAAAGGTTATATACAGAAAGTGTACACAAAAGTCACATATATATTTACAAAGTCATACTAAAAGAGATACAAATCACCCGACCTCCAGTCGGTACAAAACCCAGTATACACATGAGCACTCCGGCTCCAAAAATCTAGTCAGTCAACCAAATAGCAAAAGAAACTAGCCATGCCAGTTCTAACAAAAGTAATCCGCCAGATAGTCAAAAAAAAGTACAAAGGCGACCCTAAACGTCTCCCCTAGGGGCCCAATCTCCAACAGAGCCCAAGGTGTCAACTTCATTCATCGGCTCTGGACCGATAGCTCGTGGCGGTGCCTCTGCGGCCACATCCAATAGGACCTCACAGTCCAACATAATTCCCCGGGCCCGCTCCCTCAGCTGCCCCTTCATGGCGAAGAGGTACTGGTGTGTGTCATGGAACTGTCGACGAAAAGCATCCGTCCACTCCTCCTCATCCCTAAGGCCCTACTCCAACTCCCGGATGCGCAAAGCCTGCCCGTGGGACACCCCTCTGGCCTCCTCGAGCTGTCGAAGTAAGCGATCGTTCGCCTTCCCTAGGCGACGTCACTCGTCGTCCACTGCCAGGACGACCTCATCAGGGTAACCATATGTATGTTGGCACTCACATGGCCGATTCATTCGGCCAAAAGATGAGTATAGAGTATATGGGCCCCCAGGCCTCCTCTGGTATCTAAGTACGCGCCGGCGTAACACCTGGTTCACTGGACTCCCAGCACTCGGAGGTCTCGGTCTTGGTCTAGATCTCACGCCGTTGGGTCCCGCACCACTAGGATTACCCGGATCCATACCTACAAAACATTAAGTCGTCAGTTCATCGGCATTTCAGCTTAAATTATACCATTCATCTTAAATAGAAATATGTAATGCCTATCACGTATATCCCACTTGCCCAAGTCCTCTAACCTAGGCGCTCTGATACCACCTGTGACGCCCCCATTTCTCCCAAGGGCGAACCCGAGGGTATCGGCGGGACGCCTGCCTAATTCGCGCCAGGACTCAAAACACTAAACAAATGAAACTATATAAACCAAAAGAGTACTATGCACAATATATTCAATCCCAAAAGAGTATTTACATCCTCAAAAGGAGTTATCCAGACTACTACATTATCTTATGCTAATAGCCAAAATAAAAAGTAGACCTAAGGAGGGGTCCTTATACAGGTCACTAAAACAAGAAAAAATATCTTAGTTCTCCGGCTATTACAAACCAAGCCTAACTATACTAGTGATAGTGCCAAAAGTTCCCCGCGTCGGCCCCTGTTAAGGAAAACAAAGGGAAAAGGGTAAGCTATATGCTTAGTAAGTATACAGGGGTAAAAATGTAAATTTCACATTAAGACGAACAATTACGTCACAAAGATGTCAAATCGAACATATAAAAATAACAACACAAGTTAAGGATACAGGTTGGCTCCAAAGCCACGTCATGTGCCATGTGTGACCTCCTGTCGACACTCCGTCGACCACCGATAAGGGTCCATAGAACTCCACTTGTATTCCCATCTAACATCTTATCACCCTCACTGGCCAGTCACCTCACGAAATGGCGCGAGCTAGGCAGGCATCCCGCAGATACCCTCGGGTTCGCCCTTGGGAGAAGTGGGGGCGTCACAGTTGGACCATAATACTTTTATCATGGCTTATTGCTTATGTGAACCACTATGTGACTGAAATTTATGAATATATGACTATGGTTGGTATACTCTGGGGTGGACGGGTGTGTATTTTATCACACTCGATCCCACGTGATTGTTTGACTGCTCTGCTATTCGCTTGAAGTATGTTACTTGTGCTTGAATTGAATATCGTTTGGAACTTACTATCCAACGACCACTCTGTGAACTTGGTCTCAAACCCCATTGGTTAGTTAATCGACTCAAGTCAACAAGGGTTTGGTCGAGATAGATTGACAGGCCATGGGGAAATCTTTCTCTGAATCTCTGAATACGGTTTATTCTGGAATTTGGTATACTCGAGTGTTACCCCCCTCTGTTTGGTGTTCGGGCTTGGTAAGAGATATGAATGGTGAACAGAGATTGATGTAAAGTGGAGGTCTACGGACTATATGATTGGTTCTTTAACTATTGACGGACTGTCAATGGGCGTGGATCCAGCTACTACGACTGGAAATTTGGCTCTTGAGAGCCATCTGTATCCTTTACTCTGTTAATGGTAGTATTTGTTTATCTCTCAAATTGTTACTTATATGTGAGTATGTTTCAATTTTATTGTTGACTGCATGTCCCTGTGGTATCTCATTGGGCGAAAGCTCGTCCTATTATCTTTGTTTTCCTTACAGGGGGAAATACTTGAGGTCGTGATTTTGGAAGGAGTTGTTCTAGTAATAGACTTAGGCGTTTTGTTGAGGCATCTCTGTAGTAGTGAACCTTCTATGTATTTATGTAAGTTTGAATATTTTGACTTGTTCTCTAAGCTTGAACTGTTTGTGACCCTAATGTAAATTGTATTGGGCTGTGGAATGTTGTGGATTGTTATCGTTTCTTGTGCTCAGATAATATAAGAAAGGTTAGCTAGTCCTGGAGAGAGTTGGGCAGGTAGTCCGCTAATCCTTGGGGTGCGTTCTAGGGAAAGGTGGGGCTGTCACATTAATGTTTCTAAAAGCGCCTTTGTTTGCTCTGACAAAGCATCTCCAGTAAAAGTTAATTTGGTCTCTTCAGTTTTGGGATTTAAGAGTGATAAGTTGCCTATAACTTATCTCGAGGTGCCATTAGCACTTGGAAAAATGAGATCGGTTTTGTTTGATAGCATCCTTGCAATGGTTCGGGCTAGAGTTCAGGGCTGGTCTACAAAATTCTTGTCTCCAGGGGGTAAATCATCCTCATTCGTCACGTCCTAACATTTATTCCTGTTTTTTCGATGCAAGTTCTTGCTCCACCAAAGAATTTTTTACTTGCACTGGGCAAAGTTCTTAATAGCTTTCTGTGGGATTACTTCTTGGAGAGCAAAAGAATGCAATAGAAATATTGGGAAGATCTTTGTTACCCAATGGATGAGGGTGGTCTGGGGTTCAAATCACTCTTGGATCAGGTCGATGCCTTCAACATGAAGTTATGGTGGTGGTTGCAGGAAAGAAATACTTTTTGGGCAGAATTAATGTTCGGAAAATATATTGGTAGGGGTCATCTTATGGAGGTTAACGAGAATTATGGGTCGTATACTTGGAGACGAATGTGCTCTATCCGACATGCTGCTGATCAGCAAATGTTCTGGCAGTTAGGTTGTGAAGATATGGATTTTTGGAGGGATTGCTGGGCTCTTCATGCCCCGCTTATCAATCTCAGCATCATGGAGGACCTACCGCAGCTGAGAGTCTGGGAGTTGTGGCAGAGAGATGCTTGGAATGTTTCCCAACTTCATCAATGGTTGCCATTGGGAATTATTCCTTCTATAGTGCAGCTAAGGGTTCAGCCTTCTCAGCATGATGTAGTAGTGTTGAATGCTTCTCCATCAGGCACATTTTCTTCCCAATGTGCCTATGAGCTGGTCCCAAAGAGGAAAAGCTCTTCTCTAGTTCATAGCATTATTTGGAACCCAATGCTTCCAATCAAGTACTCCTTCCTGGCGTGGAGAGTGCTGTATGGATTCTTACCTCTTGACACCCTATTGCAGCAAAGAGGGATGTTGTTGGCATCAAAATGTGAATTCTGCGAGGAGGAGGAGAGTGTGCGACACCTCTTCTTTGCTGGTGGGATTGCGGTGCAAGTGTGGAAGTATTTTTTACACACTTTTGGCGTACCTCATATGCAACATACGTGTGCTAGCTCGGTTGTTATGCAATGGGTTCTTTCCTCTCTAGCCACCTTGTTGGATCATGTTAGGTGTCTGTTGCCGATTGTAATCTTTTGGTTTCTGTGGTGTTCAAGGAATGAAGCTAGATTTCGAGGGGAGGCAATGAGAGCAGATTCTGTGATTTATAGAGTCAAGTTTTTCTTGTAACTTCTTGGCGCTTCTTAGCCAATTATTGGTGCTCAAATTCAAGGTGATCATAACTCCTTTTTAGCTTCATCTTTCGTGATCCAGTAGCCACGAAAACTTTGGGGGCTAGTAATTTGGTGGAAAGCTCCCTCTGAAGGAAGGTATAAATTGAATACTGATGCAAGCGTCAAGAATGGGAGAGCGTCAGGTGGTGGTGTTATTCGTGATCATCAGGGTAGGGTAGTGGTTGCTTTTGTCAATGAGCTTGGCAGAATGGGAGTTTTGGAGTACAAGGCAGCTGCTTTACAGTCCAGTTTACAAATTTGTATTTCTAGACACTTGTAGGGAATTGATGCCGAGGCTGATTCGTAGCCTTTTCATTAACTGGTTTCTTTTTCTTCTTCCCCTAAGTGGTCGTTGTGTAATGTGGTGCAACGCATAAAAGATACGTCTGGACAGCTCTCAGCAACTGTTTACCATATTTACAGAGAGGCCAATGCTATAGCAGATTCTTTGGCAGCTTTAGGCTTTACAGATACTTTTCTTTTCCATTCTGTTACACAACTTTCTTGGCACATTAGGTCTCTAGTTTTTCTAGATAGCTTTCATTTTCCATATATTAGATCAATTGTTGTAAGGGAGTAGTACTCTTTATTTCTTGTTTTAAGCTCATGCAATAAGAGGTTTTGGTTTATGTCCCCCTCCTCTTTTATTTTTTTAGAGTATTAATAAAATTCAGGGTTGGCATCCCCCCCACACGTATACGGGATTTGCCACTAAAAAAAAACTTATAGACAAGTATACATATTCATAAAAATGTATAAAGAGGTTTCATTAGGTAATAATCGTTATAGTAATCAGCACCAGAATGGTTCTTTATTATTCATGGCAACTTTCACAAATACGTTTGTTAACTCGTAACATGAATCCAATTATTTATCATGGTTAATCTCATCCACTTATTAAAACATGAAATATGCTTCTCTAGACTTTCTATCCGTTGTCATCCTTCTGTTGGTTTGTCACATTTACACCATCCGTGTGAGAACCCGAAAAACTAGGTGTATTTTATTTATTTCTTTGAATGCATTTTCTTTACTTTAAATTATTGCCTTAATTTTCTCGATATTTTTATAAGTGAGTCAAGTTTTTAAATCATTTTCTTGGTATAAGTTCGTACATGTTAAGTTTGAAGTGCATTATGGACGTGGGACCCGCTAGTGCAGTAAGTGCGATAACATTTTGATGACTAGGTGAAGTTTTACAGAAACAGATATTATTTTATAAGGTGTTAAAGGATAATTAGACGTTGACAAGACAATTTAGTGATTGGAAGACAACAAGATGAGGATTAATATTGGCTAAGCATTTGTCACCAAACTCTTGGATCTTTGACTTTGACCAAAGACTTTCTTACCTCTTGAATGAAAACAAATTTTGACCAAAAACTCTTCCATTTTCTTCCCTCCATGGCCGAACCTCCTTGTGAGAAAAGAGAGAAAAAAAGCTTCCACTTCAACCTCCATTCCTTGCTTGACTCTTGAGATTTCACCGTAATCTTGCAAATCACTTCACAGAAGTTGACACTTAGGGAGGATTAAGGGTTTTGGTGGAAAGATTTTGGAGAAGGAAGCACTTGGTTGCCATATCTTCATAGGGTTTCAACGTAACTACATCAAGAAACCATCTTCTCTCTTATCACTTGCATATGAGTAGATTTAGAGCTTGATTTTGGTAGTTTACTTAGAAAATTTCATGGTTTAAGTTGTGGTTGGTGTTTGAGCTATACATGTGCTATATTTGGATGGTTTTGTAGCCTTAAATAAGTGTATAGATGGCCTACAACTTGTGGTTGTGATTGAGGTTATATTGAGATGAAATTTGGTATTGAATTTGGATGGAAAAGTAAAGAAAACAAAGGGAAGTGCTGCTGAAAATTTTTCGCAGGGAACCTTGGGCAGTTTTAGGAAATCTGTTATATCTTGGTGTAAAAAAGTAGGAATTGAGTTCTGTTTATTGCGTTTGAAACTAGATTCAGAGTACTATCAACCATGCAAATTTCATAATTTTTCTCAATTTCTATGAATATCTATGATTTTTCAAAATTGACTGAATTTGCATACCTGTTCTGTCTTTTGACTGGATGAAGCAGCAACTTTAGGTTGAAATTTGACTAACTTTTGGTCTGAATTGGACAAAGGTGTCTGCTAAAGATTATTAGTATTTAAAATCTAGTTTTTAACAGGCCAAGTTGTATGAATTTTTGATAATTATAACTCAAGTTATGAGTTTTCTAAAGGAATGGTGCATACTAGGATTTTTGGTAGTGTGATTAAGTGGTGAGGTGTGTGTACTAAATTTGGTGGTTAAGAGTGAGTTTTAAATAAGAGGAAGTGTGTGATTAGAAGTGCTATTAATAAGTTACTGAATTATAAGTTAAAACACAAGTACACGAGAGTGAAGGCAAATCGGCTTGAACCGACGTGCACCGTTTGCTACCGGTTGAGTACACCACTTGACCTATACTTTCTTACCCTAATCCTCTTGTTTTTATTTCACCTAATCCTCCCTAAATTACCCCTTAATCCAGCCATCTTTGTTGACTAAGGAAAAGGAAAGAAAAAAAAAAAAGAGAAAACTTGGCCTTTTCAAGTGTCAAAAATCCAAGGGTTGTTTGACTAAAACACATTTCTTTCTCCTTATCTTTTCTTTGGACCAAATTTGCTTCATGTCTTGCTCATGGTGGCCGAAAATTTTGAGAGAAAAACAAGAGGGAAAACCTTCAACTCCAACCTTGAATCTTACTTTGTTTGAGTTGAAACCACAAAACTAAACCGATTAAACTAACACCAAGGAGCTAAGGAAGCTTGTTGTGGAGTTGTTTAGAGAGAAATAGCTTGGTTCTTCACTTTCTTCAAGTGCTTTGGAACGTATAAGTCTAAAACTTCCTTTTTCTTTCTTGTTTTAGCAAAATATGGGATAGATGTCTTGAATCTTGAATTATGTTGGATGATACTCTAGTTTTGGTGAAGATTAGCGAATTTCAGCTGGTTGTGATTTTTCAACTTTGATTTATGATGTTTATCTCTAATATGTTGATATTGAGATTGGAAATGGAATTTGTGAGATGATTAGTGGCTTGATTGTGATATTTAGCCTTAAAAGATGAAATTTCAACTTTGTCAAGCAATTTCCAGCTTTGATGAGTAGTTTTAGGGTTGATATACAAAATTCCAGCATTTGGTGGTGAATTTCAGTTCTGCCCTGTTTTTGGAATCAACTTAGGCTGTGCATTTATCCATGTTTTAGACTGAATCAGCTTTTTGACAAAACATGAAAGTTATAGGGATTTGAGTTAAATTTCTACCTGCAAAATTTCTGATCAATTGAATCATTTTAGCTTATGATTTGGCCAGACCACTCCGAACTGCGCAAACATTCTAATTTTCCTGACCTATTTTTCATGTGCTTCTGATCATCCATTTTCTACCATGAAAATGCGAGAACTAGGCATTGATATCTCATAGGAAATGTAGGTCTATGTCTTAGCTTCGAAACGCCATAAAACTTACCTCGATCCTATATACCTAGCTACAGTTATGACCAAAACACCGAAGGATGACAAATCTGCCACTTATAATTTCTTCTCTAAACTAGTTTCCAGCTTTGATATCCATGGTAATAAGTTTATTATTTGGTTTGTTTGGTTGGTTTTGAGGCCTTGAATAGCTGTATGTTATTGGTTTGTTGGCTTGTGAATCCAAGTTGTATTTGGATGGGAAAATGGATAAATACAAAAGGCATGTTGCCCAAATTTTCACTCGAGGGTTAGGCGTATGTACTCGCGACTTGAGCGAAGATTTGATGTCGAATTGAACTTGGATCGTCTATGGTATTCGAGTTTTCTTTAGTAGAGGTATATAAGTTGAAATTTTGTCGGAACTCGTGCCCTTGAAAAAGTGAAAGTAGTGACCCTTGAAAATATGATTTTCTCGATCTTTTATACCAAGTGCGACTTCAAAAGTATAAACCACTTCTTTATCGAAACTAAACGAGCGAGTATGAATTTTCTAGAGTTTGATAAGTAACTTGAATACTACTTAAACGAGTTTCATTTACTTGATTTTCTTGAAGTGAAACTCCTATGTTTCAAACCCTAGTTGATTTTAAACTCTTGCATAATATTTTACCGCAAATTTGGACTCCATCCAAGGAGTTGCATCTGAGTGTGACCTTGAAAAGCACTAGATCTTTGGTGAGTGCTTCCAAGTGCATGATTGTACTTGATATTTGCTTTTACATGTTCTACCAATATGCTTGGACAATCTTTGACTTATTTGGACGAACAAGGGTGTACTTTATCGCACTTGTTTGAAACGTGACTTGTTACTATGCTCCGATTTCACTTCACTTGATATACTTGTGTATGCGTGAGCACTCTCTGGAATTCCAAAAACCCTGTAACTAGTTAATCAAGTCGAGCCAGCAAGGGCCTGGTCGATTAGATAACGAATCCTTGGTCTCTTGTTTTGTCGAGTGGAGTGATACCTCCTCGACTAATCGGTATGCTCGAATATTACCACACGTGTTTATCTTGGTGTTTGGGTCCGGTAAGGGGGTTGAATGGTAGACGGAGATTGGTGTTAAGTGGGGCACTACTGAACTGGTTACTTCATTTGGAAGTTGATGGAGTGTCAACTACTGTTTGATCAAACTATGGCGGAGCTATTTTGAAATAGCGGTTGTATCCTTTTACTTGACATGTTAAATATCCAGTGATTGGTTTTGCGAAGTGTTATTTGTGACGGCCCCACCTCCCCCTATGGCGTACCCCAGGGTTTGGCGGGTCGCCTGCCCAACTCTCGCCAGGACTCACTCACTCATAGTTCAAGAAAAATAACGTTCATCCATAAAAATAAATAACACATCTACTTCAACTTAATATATACATTGATGCTCAAATCCAGATACAAAACTTCTACACACCAAAATACTTCCAAGTGTTTTGTTGATCTTGGTCCCTAACTTTTGATGTTTACAAAACAATGGATAATACTAATATTTCTTCAAGATATACTTTCAGTTATGAAGTTATTTGATTCCATGAACAAGTGCAATTGAAAGAAGACAAAGGTTGCTGAAAGTTGTCGGACGCTTGTGATGACAGTACCGGACGTCCGATAATCATTGCACAACTTCGGACGCATGCTTCGGACGTCCGATAGGATCCTTCGAAGTCGACGAAACCATCGGACGCTGAATATGTCTCCACCGGACGTCCGATAGAAACAAGATGATTTCTCAAATCTCTTTGTTTGCTGTCGGACGCATAAAGAGCTTGCACCGGACGTCCGATAGAATTGAAGAAAATTTTTCAAACTCACTGCCTGCTATCGGACGCAAAAAATAGGAGTACCGGACGTCCGATACTCCAACGGCTAGTTGACTCTTCAGCTACTTTCTATCCGTTGGAAGCATTAATAAGGCACTTTCTTGGTCCTATATAAATAGTGGTTTGTCAGATACATAAAACAACTTTTGCACACTGAAGATACAAAAGATCTAGAGTGATTTTAGTGAGACTTTTCATTTGTGAGTGAATAGTTCATAAGTGTAGCTCTGTGAGGGTTGTCCTGAGGGATAGTAAAACTTCCTGACTTGACCGAGTGGTGTTCGGGGCAAGGAGGAGGTGAACCTTCCTTTGTATGCAAGAGTGATTGTAATTCATCAATTTGAAGAAACTTATTTGAATTAATCTACAAGCTCAAGAGGAGTTGGGTAGTTAATTGGTTTGCAATTCTTTTCTTTCTATTTACTTATTGTTACGTTGGTGATCTGTACATTGTTTATCTCTTTCACTTAGTTGTCTTCGATCCTTACAATTGGTATCAGAGCTTGGTCTCCTAGAGATTAAGCTCAATCGACTTTGGAGTAAAAATGACAACCAATAATGCCATATTTTTTGGAGGACATTCTGTCATTAGACCACCTATGTTTAATGGGTCAAATTATGTGAGTTGGAAAGAAAGAATGATTATCTTTTTGCAATCAATTGATATTGAATTGTGGTTTATTATTAGTGAAGGTCCATATGAAGCCTCTCTTATAGATGAAAATACTCATAGATTTAGACCAAAAACTAGAAATGAACTGACTGCTGTGGATAGAGTTCATCTCACCTTAAATGTAAAAGCCATGAATGTGTTATATTGTGCTTTAGACTCAAATGAATCTATTAGAGTTAAAGGTTGCAAGTCAGCCAAGGAGATTTGGGACAAACTGAGAGAAATCCACGAAGAAAGTGAGAATGTGAGAGAGCAAAAGAAATCTATCTTAGTTACCAAATATGAGTATTTTAAGATGGAACCTCATGAAGATATTGATAAAATGTATTGTAGATTTAATGATCTTATTAAGGATTTAGAAATTCTGGAAAAGGAATACTCTCTAGGCGAGAAAAATAGAAAAATTCTGAATGCCTTATCAAAGGATTGGGAGAGTAAAGTGACTGCCATAGAGGAAACTAAAGATCTAAATTTCTTGCCTATTGAATCACTTATTAATTCTCTAACCTCTTATGAGTTGAATCTTAAGTCCAAAGTGCAAGAGGAAGAGGATGCAAAGGTGAGAAAGAGTATTGCTCTAAAAGCCTCACAAGATGAAGATGATTCAGCCTCCTTAGATGAAGATGACATGGAAGGTGATGACAGTGATATTGCACTCATCACGAAAAGTTTCAAGAGAATTCTCAACAAGAGGAGATTCAGAAAAGGAGGATCTAGCAATTCATTCCCAAATCAGTTCAACAACTCAAGAAACAAAGAGAAGCAAGAGTTCAATAAGAAGCAAACTAACAAATGCTTTGAATGCGGCCAACTTGGACACTACGCAAGTGAGTGTCCAATGAAGAAGAGGAAAGGTGAAAGAGAACCCAGATTCAATAACTTCAAGTTCACATGGAATGAATGCAACTCCGATGGTGAAATTGAAGAGGAAGAAGAATTTGCTCAATTGATTTTTATGGCCATTGGAGATGATGAGGTAACAACTTGTAACTCTCAATTTGAAAGTGATGATGAAACTGATGATGATCTTGAATCTTTCATTATTAAATTGCATGATAGTTTGAAAGAATCCTATGCTAGAAACAAGGAGTTAAAACAGAAAATTAGTTTTTTCCTTCGAGATGATGCAAATCTTTTTCAACAAAATAAAAAGTTGAAAACTGAAAATGATTACTTCAAAAAGAGTGAGACTGCTTTACACTTTGAGCTTGATAAAAAAACAAAGCTTTGTGAATTGTTCAAAAAGGAACAAGGTGATTTGAAAAGAAGAATGGATGGTCTAAATAAGTTGTTTAAACACAAGAAACAAGTCTGTTTTCAAAAGAATAGGTTGAATTCTAATTCAAACGAATTTACTGTTTATAAGAGAAAATAAATAAGATTTATTAAACCTATTCATGTAAATAATTCCTTGATTATGTGTAATTTTTGTTGTCAAAAAGGTCACATGAAAAGTGATTGCTATGTGAGAAAAAATATGAAAAAAGGCATGAAATACATGTGGATAGTTAGACATGATACTAACTCTAACAAGTAGGAGATATTGGTAAGATTGATGAGATTTTTATTCATAATATTTTTTTGTAATTCTCTTTTGATATTTCTGATGCTTTGATCTGAGTTTTTCTTGATTTTTACTGAATTTGTATGATGTCAAAAAGGGAGAAAAAAGAATAATGCTGATCTCATGATGATTTGCTGTGATATGTTGGTGATTGCTGTCATTTCTCTATTTTTTATTTGGAATATTGGATTCTCTGTTATTGTTGCTGGATTTTGGTAGCTGATTTTTACTCTCATCTTATGATGACAAAAAGGAGGAGAAATGGATGCTATGTGTTAGGGGGAGTTATTCTGAGATTATAAGTTTGGATGCAATGAGTGAGGGGGAGCTTATGCTCATTTGCTCAATCTTTTTCCTTTTTCCATCCATTGTTTTGTCATCATAAAAAAGGGGGAGAATGTTGACCTTGGTCCCTAACTTTTGATGTTTACAAAATAATGGATAATACTAATATTTCTTCAAGATATACTTTCAGTTATGAAGTTATTTGATTCCATGAACAAGTGCAATTGAAAGAAGGCAAAGGTTGCTGAAAGTTGTCGGACGCTTGTGATGACAGTACCGGACGTCCGATAATCATTGCACAACTTCGGACGCATGCTTCGGACGTTCGATAGGATCCTTCGAAGTCGACGAAACCATCGGACACTGAATATTTCTCCACCGGACGTCCGATAGAAACAAGATGATTTCTCAAATCTCTTTGTTTGCTGTCGGACACACAAAGAGCTTGCACCGGACGTCCGATAGAATTGAAGAAAATTTCTCAAACTCACTGCCCGCTGTCGGACGCAAAAAATAGGAGTACCGGGCGTCCGATACTCCAACGGCTAGTTGACTCTTCAGCTACTTTCTATCCGTTGGAAGCATTAATAAGACACTTTCTTGGTCCTATATAAATAGTGATTGGTCAGATACATATAACAACTTTTGCACACTGAAGATACAAAAGATCTAGAGTGATTTTAGTGAGAAAATACTCTTTAAAGAAGATTTGTAGTCTTAGTGGTGTGAGGTTCGTTGTAAGCTTTTTATTTGTGAGTGAATACTTCATGAGTGTAGCTCTGTGAGGGTTGTCCTGAGGGATAGTAAAACTTCCTGACTTGACCGAGTGGTGTTCGGGGCAAGGAGGAGGTGAACCTTCCTTTGTACGCAAGAGTGATTGTAATTCATCAATTTGAAAAAACTTATTTGAATTAATCTACAAGCTCAAGAGGAGTTGGGTAGTTAATTGGTTTGCAATTCTTTCCTTTCTATTTACTTATTGTTATGTTTGTGATCTGTGCATTGTTTATCTCTTCCACTTGGTTGTCTTCGATCCTTACATGTTTACAATTCGAGTACAATCAACCTTAATCGAGTGCTAGCGCGAGTACCATTTCAAAACTGAAAAACTAGACTATTTTGTACCAGTCTCACGCCTCGTTCATACCCCTGTAAGGAAAACAAATTGCGTGGAATGAGCGAAAAACCTAGTGAGGTTCCAAATAGCAAGTTGACCATTATTTAAAAGCGCAAGTATCACGTAGCAAAATAGCGAGCATAACAAGTTCATAAAAGTGAACAATAACACTTCAAGTAGCAAATCTCAAAATGAAAGAGTGTAAAGTGTTTTGTTTTTCAAAAGAAACAATAATCCAATAAGCAATAATCATTTCAAAGTATAAGGATACGGATGGCTCTCAAGAACCAAGTTCCCGTTGCTTCATCAAAGCTTGATCAAGTATTAGTTGACACTCCGTCAACTTTCAAATAAAGTAACCAATCCAGTAGTACTTCGCTTAACTCCAATCCGTCCACCATTCAACCCCCTTATCGGGCCCGAACACCAACTAAACACTGATGGTAATACTCGAATATACCGATTAGTCAAGGAGATAACACTCCACTCGACAACACTAGATACCCATGGTTCGTTATCTAATCGACCAAACCCTTGCCGGCTCGACTCGATTAACTAGCCAGTAGGGTTTGGGTCCCCAAGAAGTCGATGAGATATCATCTCCAATCAATTGAATTAAAATAAAAGTACGGAGACGGGACTGAGAGGCACCTCCCACTCACATTGAGTGTGGTACATGCTGCCGCTCAGCACTTACAAGTTAAATACAAGTATATCAAGTCAATTGCAACAATAAACAAATATATATCATATTAGGGCAAGTGCGATAAAGTACCCTCTTGCCCGATCAAACAAATTACATATCATTAAATCACATTGGTCAAGTATTGAAAACAAGTGTCCAGTTCAATCAGGTATTTGGAAGCACTCACCAAAAGATGCGGTGCCTTTATGAGTTACGTTCGGGTATTATTTCGTGTGTGGAGTCCAAATCTGCGATAAAACATTGTTTAAGAACTTTTGAAAGTAACTAAGGTTCGAAACTTAAACGTTTCATTTAACGAGAATCACATAATTGAAACTTATTTGGAGAATATTTGTAAACTCATGCTCGCTCTTAAAACAGTGAAACTTTAAAGTGATTAACCTTTGAAATCTCCGTTTGAATCGAAATAACGAGAAAATGTATTCCTATTAGTTGTTACTTTCATTTTCCAAGGGTACAAGTTTCGGCCGACATCACTAACTTATATACCTCTATGAACGAAGGCTTGGATACCCTAGACAAAGCGAATTCAATTCATCCTCAAATTTCTGCTCAAGTTGCGAATACATACGTCTAACCCTCGAGTGAGAATTTGGGCAGCACGCCCTTTGTGTTTACCTATTTTTCAGTCATTTATGGCTTCATTATTTTTCTTAATTCAGCCCCAAAACACATACAAATAATCTCATCACAATAGCCATTCAATAGGCTCAAAATCATCCAAGTACAACATAAGTATAATAATCCAATCGGAAATCAAGTTTTGAAAGCAAAAGACTAAAAATCAGATTCAACATCTTGTAACATTTTGCTCATAACTAGAGTTACGTTTATCGGATTGGTGTGGACTTTATACCGTTTCGAAACTAAGACAAAGGATTACAACTTTAATGAAAATAGCTCAACCCAGTTCATAATTGATCCAGGTCGAAATTACAGATTACAGAACAAGAATATCCTTGTCAGTACGGTTGTCAGTACTGAATTCCAATGACAATAACTCAGGCTAGACAATTCCGTTTGAGGTGTTTTTAGATGTGTTGGAAAGCTGAAACATAGGCCTAAAAGTTTTGTGTTTTGTCCAAAGGCTGATTTGATACGAATCAAGGTGAAAAATGAAGCCAAAAGTGTGAGATCACAAAACTGTCCGTAAAATAAAGCTTTTGGTAGTCAGGGGTATTCCGGTCATTGCACATGCTACAGTACTCTGATTGAGCTGAAATTTTACAGGAAGCTATATAACATCATTTTCTACAACTTTCATGTTTTAATCTAAGGCTAATTCGGCCTCTAGCATGGACGAATGAAGTTGATCAGAACAAAACAAATTGGTTTCCAAATTCTGGAATTTGCATCTTTACTCTAGAAATTCATATCTAACAAGTACTCTATCATCAAAATCACCAAATACTAGCTCAATAACATCAATTAAGAGGTAGATAACTATAATCAAAACTGAAAATGTAAACCCTAGCTCCATATTCGAACAAATCAATCAAAACTAACCGATTAACCATCATAAGGCAAGATTAAGAGGTTCTAACTAAATTTTAACAAGATTAAAGAAGAGAAAAGGGATAGGCAGCCATGGTACCTTTCACAAGGTGCTTGTAAGTGAGAACCAAACATCTTTCTTCCAAAAATTTTTCCACAAAAAGCTTGCCAAACACCACAAGGTAAGTTTAATCGGTTTAGGTTTTGAGATTTCACTCAAACAAGAAGGATTCAAGGTTAAAGTGGAACTTTTCTCTCTTGGTTTTTCTCCTCCCTCAAGCTCGGCCACAAGATGCAGAAATGAAGTAAAGTTGGTGATAAAAATAAAGAAAATTGGTTGGTCAAACAACCGTTGGATGGTTGCCAAGTGTCGCCTCAAACTTCAATCTCAATTTTTTTTCTTTTCCTCTATTTTATTAGTCAATAATTTCGGCTGATTAGAGGAGATATTTAGGGCTAATTTTGCTGAAATAAAAATAAGGAGATTAAGGTAATAAAGTGGTGTTCAAGTGGTGCACTCAATCGGTAACGAACAGTACACATCAGTTCAACCCAATTTTCCTTATTTCGCACGTACTTGGGTTTTAACTTATAATTCACTACTTATTATTATTACTTCTAATCACACACATTTCTTATTTAAAACTCACTCTTAATCATCAAATTGAGTACACACTCTACCAAAAGACGTAAAAACCCTAGTTTACCTTAACGATGAAAGAAAAGGGAAAACCCTTGGTTTTATGATTAATTGTAACTATTGAGGAAGTGAATGAGTAGTAAAGCTATTGTAAAATAATGGATTCCAAATAAAAGGGAATTTTAAAGAAAATATGAGGGATTTTACAAGTCCTCATAATCACACTACCAAAATGCACACAAAAACACACAGTAAAACCCTAGTGTGCACAAAAACCCTAACTTATGCCCTTCCTTTAGGAAAATTATAACTTGAGTTATAAATATCAAAAATTTATATAACTTGGCTTGTTAAAAACTAGACTTCAAATACTAAGAATCTTTAGAAGACACCTCAAAGAGATTTAGTTCATAAGTTGGTCCAAATTGAGCCATAAGCTACTACAACATTCCTATGTTTACTTGTGCAGGGCAGAATTTTCAGTCAACTTTGCCAATTTCCTAGAATTTATAGACATTGAATCAAACTCTAAATTTTACATCGTAGGAAGCCCTCTGAGTCTAGTTTCAAACGTAACAAACGGAACTCAATTCCGACTTTCCTATACGAAGTTATAGCCAATTTTCCAAAGCTGCGCAGAGCCTCCTGCGAAAATTCTAGATTTTCTAACAACTTGAGATTATGAAACTTTTCTTAACAAAATTCACTCCCTTGACTCAAATTCAACCATTAAAGCAACCAAGAATCAAACGTAAGTGAGTTCACATAAAGGGTATAAAGAAAAGTAAAATTTCGGGGTCTCACATTATTGCTCACTTTCTTGACTTCAGATGCTCGCTATTTTGATACTTATGAATTTAAATCATGGTCAATTTGCTATTTGGGTCTGCATGATGTTTTGGAACCTCACTGAGTTTTATCTCACTCTATTAGTTTTTTATTTTTCTTACAGGGGGTACGAGCGAGGGCGTGAGACTGGTACAGGCTAGCATAGTCTAGTTTTTGAAATTTTGCAATTATACTCGCACTAGTCGCTTGATTAGGTTGAATGTATCTAGAACCTAAACCTTTTGATGTATTCGGGATTGTATGAATGTTTGGAATAGAAATGAATGTACATATACGTTCCAAACTTGAGAACTGTTATTCCATTTACGCTTGAGGTTGTGAACTATTTTATTTGAAGTGAGTGAGTCCTGACGAGAGTTAGACAGGCGGTCTGCTAAACCCTGGAATAAGCCCTAGGGGGAGGTGGGGACGTTACAATCCATCTCAAAAGAGTGATCAAAATTTAAAAAAAAAAACTAATTAAACTGGCTTTGCTTTGCTCCTTCTATCCAACATTAATTGATGGCCAAAGTCTAGAATAGTCAGATTAAGATAACTTCACAAAGTAAAAACTGCTATTTTACCACAAATAAATTGAAAAAATGCGTAGAATCACTTACTTTTTGTTTCCCTTTTATGATAGACGACACAATATTCTAAACAACCTCGGGAGTTCAATTATTTCTTTTGGATTAATCTAACACTTCTTTAGTAGTGTTGTTCATGTACCTTTGTTTTGTAGCAATATGACACACCAAAGGCATACCAGATGAATTATTTACAGGTTAGACTTTAGATCTTGATGCTGCATGATTTTATTTTTGAAGGAATAAATGTTGCATGTTTGAGCAATTTGGCATTAGCATTGTGAATTGGGCACTTCCATAGTCATAAAAAATCTTAATTCCTAGCAAAACTCTATTATAATTCAAGATTTTTAAGTTTGTTGGTTAAGTTTATCACCTGTGACTTTATTGCTTAAGTTTGTTATGTTATATTTCAATATGATTTTAATTTGATATTCTACATTAGCACTTGTGGTTTGAGTTTGTTTGAAACATTAAGGGTGTACAATGTTTATGATTTTCTTGTTGGACAACAATAGTATTTTTTAAAATCTTTCATTTGTACATATGTGTGTGCACGTGCACATACATACATACATACATATATATGTATATATATGTGTGTGTGTGTGTGTGTATTTTTTAATTAGCTAACCCCGTACACGAGGATTGATGCCACTCCAATATTTGATTAATAACAAAAAGAAATTTACATGAGGGGGACTAGGCCTTACCTTAGTGAATACTCAAGAAACAAGAATACAATCAATAAGCTCTAATCTTCCTAAAACAAGGCATTCCGATTCTATCAAGCTTGAGTGCTCCACGAATCAAACGAGGAATATCATTTTGACATTCATAATGTGAACACCCCACATTTGATAAGATCTCCGCTACCTTGTTTGCTTCCCGCAAACAATGTGAAAAACAAGATGTATCAGGAAAGAGGTGCCAAATTTGTGAAATCTCTCTACGAATACTCCATGGACACTTCGATCAATGCTGCAAAATTGCTATTAACACCTTTGCTTCCAATTGGATTGATACCTGAGAAAACCATGCTGGAAACAAAGCTTCACTACATACAAAACTGCCAAATTTCCTCGAAAAAAGCTGAAAATGCTAACAAAGAATTCCCATCTGAATCCCGTAATACCCCTCCTCTACCAGCATGTCTTGGGTTTCCTTTGGAACAACCATCTATATCAAGCAACAATGACCAAACTGAAGGAGCAATCTACCGAACAAGTTTGAAATGATACAACATAGGCGAATGAGACATCAAATCATATAAGTGATGGATAGAAAAGACTTCTGGAATTTCTTGAAACTGTAGACTCAGACTGGCCTTTATACTCTCACAGAATCACCTTCAAAGTAAGCCTTGTTTCACACTTTCCAAATGTTCCAACAAACATAAATTGGAATAAGCCGAAAAAGATAACAAAGCTTAGTTGATTTCAAAGGCACATGCCACCAGCTAACTATTCTTGTGCGCAAATCAGTGGAAGGAAATGTAATTACACAAGCAGTTCCAAAATAATTCCAGATCATATTTGCTACCTGTCCTAAAGAAAAAAAATATGTTCAACATCCTCTACCTGAGGAGTGCCCATTAGCACATCATCTAGAGGCAACCGCATTACCAATAATCTCATCATGAAAAAGGAAAACTTCAAAGGAATCCCTGAATGCCAAACTTGGGAAGAAATGTAGGAACTAGCTCAACCCTTCCTTACCTCCTGAAAGGCCGATGACAAAGAAAAATTCCCGGATTTGGTTGGAGCCCAAACAACTTCATCAACTACTCCAGGTCGAGGAACCTGAGTGCCCACCACTAGGGAAACAACATCCTCAAGCAACACTTTACTCAGCAAATAAGAGTCCCAATTACTATTGACAATAAAGTCACTAAATGATTGACTAGTAACTTCATATGCTCTGAGAAACAACGCACCACTACCCAACCAATTGTCGTACCAAAAATGACATGAACCATCATTGATCAACCATCAAATGCAACGCTGCACAATTTGACTCACATTTAACATTCTTCTCCAATTAGATGAACTCGTAGAATTAATAGATGACTAACACGGATGAATCCCCACACAGTATTTAGCTCGCATAAAATCTGTCCAAAGAGACCCCTCCATGAAAATGCCACCATAACCTACATGAAAAGGCCATATCCACATGCTCTAAAGAGCGAAACCCAACTCCTTCTTCCTCAACAGGATAACATAACCAGACCACTTAACCCAATGAAACTTATTACCTTCCAAGTTAGATCCCCACAAAAAATTGGCACAAACCTTCTCCAAGATACTGAAGACCAATTTAGGTATTGCCACTGCAGCTAACAAATGAGTAGGAATTGAAGAAAGTACATGTTTAATTAACACTAACTTTCTACCTGAAAATAAAAACCTAGACTTGCTACCTGGTGAAATTAGTGATGCGTTCAATGACTTTTTTCCTTGTCGCTAATAGCTGAGGATGGACCAAATATCCACGTTTCTGAGCATTAAGCAGTTGACCTAAATCTTTTTGATATTTATCCAACACTAACATAATCTTCTTCAATGCAACAGACAATCCATTAGCAAAAATAATTACATTATTCGCAAAGGCCAGATGAGTAACTTGAGGATAACCCTGGGGAACTTTAAAACCCACAAACTAGAGATGATTAGCTAATTCATTTAAACCTCTAGACAAAACCTCAGCCCCAAGAACAAATAAAGTTGGGAACAACGAGTCTCCTTGTCTTAGACCCAGATTTGAAAAAACCATGAGCAACTCCATTTATGATAATCGAAAACCATACATTAGAGACCAACCTCCACACCATATCAATGAAACATTCCCCAAATCCGAAACGTTGTAGAACATTAACCACGAAAAACCAAGACAATCTGTCATAAGATTTAGTCATATTTAATTTTAACACCACATTACCACCTCTACTCTTTCCAATTCTAAGATAATTTCTTCTACCAGAAGATAATTGTCTGTAATATTACAGCCACTAACAAAGCCAATTTGATGAGGCGAAATAATGAAAGGCAAAATAGAAACTAATCTATTCACCAAAAGTCTAGACAACATTTGATTAAAGAAATTACACAAAATAATGGGCCGAAATTTAGAAAAATCTTGGGGATTTGGAACTTTTGGAATCAAAACATTGGTAGTTGAAGTCATAAACCGAGGCAGCTCGGCACCACAGAAGAAATTGACAACTGCATTATAATATCATAAGCTAATACATCCCAAGCAAATGTAAAGAATTTACCTGTAAATCTATTAGGCCTAGGTGAACCTTCACCATCTATCTCAAATACCACTTATCGCACTTCATTCAAGCTAGAAATATCCTCCAAAGCCTTATTATCATCCTTTGTTACCAATTTTGGAATCAAATACAATAATTCTAAAGACATGGAAGAATTAACAGAAAATAATTCTGTAAAAAATTGAATTGTTTCAATAACAATCTAATCATCTTGAGATAACCATGTTCCATTTGAATCCTTGATCTAATGAATCACTGTGACGACCCCACTTCCCCCTAAGGCGTACCCCAGGGTTTAGCGGACCGCCTGCCCAACATTCGCCAGGACTCGCTCACTCACTTCAATAAAACGGGTTACAACTTCAAAAGTAAATGAAACAGCAGTTCCCAAATTTAGGATGTACATTTATACCCAATCCTACTCAAACTGTGAGAACCCGTATTTCCCTCATATTTTTTCCCTAGGGTTTTTCCCCTTTAATGGCATGTTTTCTGCATTTTCTGGCTTGGAAATATTTTCTTGGTGGATTTTATGAGCAGTTATAGTTTTTAGATGGTTTTTCTAGTATTGGAGAGTTTTTGAAAAATTAAGAGTAAATAGTGGACGTGGGACCCACTAGTGCGAAAAGTTCGGAAAAATTCGGCCAATAAGGTTAAGTTTCGGATACTGTGTTAAATTTATCGGGTGTTAAGAGATAAATAGAGGAGGTGATTTGATTGATGTGCGAGAGAAAAGAAAGATAGGAATGCATTTAATGAGTGTGACAAGTGTCACAATCTCATTGGTTGGACTTTAAGAATTACTATTCACTTTCTTGACTTTTTTTGACCAAAGGATTAAATATCAAAAATTCACAAAATTTCCTCATTTTTCTTTCTCCTTGGCCGGCTCTCTCTCACTCTTTTGCAAGAAGAAGAACTCTTCAATCTTCAAGCTTTCTACTAGCAAATCATCTAAATCAACCGAATAAACAAGATTCCACTCCATAAAATCCTATCTTCTAGTGCTAGTAAGGGTTGTAGTGAAGTTGTTTTGAAGAGCAAAGGTGTCCACAATCTCTCTTTCCCTTGTTTCTTGGTAAGTGATGCTACAACCTCTCCCCTAAACCTAATGATGGTTATATTATGCTTAATGGTGGCATGAGTGAAGGAATATATGATTTATTTCTTGATTTGAAGAGTTTTGGTGAATTTTTTATTTTTATTGGGAATTTTCTGGTTTTATATGATCTTGATGTTGTGGACTAGTATGATGGTTGATAATGGTCTATATAGACTCTAGTAGGTGCATATGATAGGAAATTGCAATCAATTTTGGATTTGGAAGAATTTCTGGAAAATTAGGGTTCTTGGTTGAACATTCTGTCCGAAATTTTAGGTCATAGATAGAGGCCGAATTGGACTTTTCTCAAAACATGAAAGTTGTAGTTATTGATGAGTTTGAAGTGCCTGCAAAATTTCAGGGAATTTGGAGTAGTATAGAGTGAGTTATGCCGTTTTTACTGTTGCTGTTTTTGGTGAACAGAATGTCCGAACTGCGATAGTAATTGCCTGTTTTGACTGGAATTGGTTTGGATTTGGTTGTTGGTGTCTTCTGATGAAATGTATCTGGATGTCTTAGCTAACTTATGCCTCTGGAATTTCGGCATTTGGACTTGTATGGACTGAGATATACCGATTACAGTTTTCTGCGTTTTGCAAACCTGTTTTGGGAATTTTGGTATAGTATTTCGTATATTTGACCTAGTTGTGTTAGGAACTGGATTGAGTGACCTTCTACATTGTTGTAGCTCTGTTTCTTGGCTTCGAAATGGTGGGTCTTACACCCCCATCCGATAATCGTAGTGAATTTGACGCCATTACCGCAAAATAAGGGCAAAACAGTTTTTCTATTTGGGGCCAAGACTAATGCTATTTCTAATTTCTGGTTTGCTATCATGCTTATTTATGCATATGAGACCCTATTGGGGTTGTGTTCAGCATTGTTTTATGACTCGTCGTCGAGTCTCTCTTAGGGCTTGCTTTCATTTTGGTTGTTTCCTAGCTAACTTTTGTACTTGTACCACTTTGAGCCCTGTACGGCTTTTGGGAAATGAGATGACCTTTGGTGTGAAATGTTGGGGCTGATTTGAGGAAATCATGAAGCCTTAATGGCTGGAAAAGTAAGAAATTTAGGGGAAGTGCTGCCCGATTTTCTAGGCCGTTTGGTTCTTTTAAGTTGGATTTGCCTTTTGGTAGAAATGAAAGGGCTTTTGGGTTGTTTGCGCCTAGGTCTTCATGCTACCTTTTCGTTTCCAAGGGAATCGTGTTTTTGCATTCTTGCACTAGTATTTATTTGGCAAGGCGTACGACGTGTAGTCGAGCCTCACATGTGCATTCTGTTTACTCGATTCTGGAAGTAAAACTTTCAATTGGTTTATTTTGGTTATTTTAGGGTTTCTTGGCGATTAAGGCCAATCTGAAGTGAAAACTTTTGAAGTTGAGCCGGTGAGTGTACCACTCCCCTCCATTGCTGTTTAACTTGATTTCTGCTCTGCAATCTGTTTATTTGTGCGAGACGAGGGTGTACTTTATCACACTCGTTCTCTAGTCTGTTCATATGCCAATTTACTATGCAAAATTTGAATCTGTTATCTGTGTCTGCATCTGTTCGGATTTCTATGACCTATGAGCTCAATCCTGTGGCTAAGTTATTCGAGTCGGGCCGGCAAGGGCCTGGACGATTAGATAACGAACCACGGTAGTCTGTTCGGGGATTTTGGGTATTGAGACCCTTGATTCCGGGTATACTCGAGTATTACCATTTTGTTCGTTTGAGGTGAGCGGGCCCGGTAAAGGGGTGTTTGGTGGACGGAATTCGGTGATAAGAGGGGTCTACGGACGCATTGGTTCTATATACGTTGACGGAGAGTCAACCGGTTTGGATCAAGTATTGCGCTGGAAATTTGGCTCCTGAGAGCCACCCGTATCCTTCTGATTTGAATCATTGGTTCCTTTGCTTTACATCTGACATGTGTATCTGATTTGTTAAATATGAAATGCCATGATTTTAATGCTATCTGTTTGGTACCTCATTGAGCGCAAGCTCACCCCTTTCCGTTCCTTTTGTTTTCCTTACAGGAAAATAAACCCTTTTGGTCTGGATTTGACAAATGGCTGCCAAATTGAGCTAGTTGAACATATCTTTTGTATAGCTCATGTATTAAAACCCTAAGTGTACTTTTGGGGCGTTTTCTCTTTTGATTTGGCAAACCGGGTATATGTATTAACTTTTGAAAACTTTTGTATGTCCTTTTGGATTGTAATCGCTAAAGTTCAGATGTGAATGTTTGCGTGCTCTTTCGGTTGGGTTCTGACGGGGCGGTTACTATCATGGCCGACTCCGGATTTCATTTTCTTATTTTGGGTTATGTTGCCATTTTGACTTGCTTACGCTCGTTGGTAAGTTCCGGATCGCAATAGATAGTTCTAGTCTGCATCGTTAGTCCTGGCGAGAGCTGGGCAGGCAGCCCGCTAACCCCTTTGGTTCGCCTTAGGGGAAAGTGGGGCTATCACACAAACATTCATACATTTCCCAATATAACAAAAGATTCAAGTTCTATATAACTTTCAACCCTAATCGAGCACTAGCACAAGTACAATCACAAAGTCAAAACTAGATGACACCAGAGTGTACCAGCCTCACGCCTATGCTTGTATCACCTGTAAGGAAAACAAAACTAATAGGATGAGCCAAAACTCAGTGAGGTTCCAAAACATCATGCAAATCCAAGTAGCGAGTTGACCACTGTATAAAACTTGAAATATCAAAGTAGCGAGTATAAGAGTTCATAAAAATGAGCAATAACACTTTAAATAGCAAATTATTAGATAACCAACATTTTCAAGTAAAAGGATATAGACTGCTCTCGGGAGCAGGTTCCGTGGCCACTTGTTCAAAATCTGTTAACACTCCGTCAACCATGGAATTATAACAAGTCCAGTAAAGCACCACGTAACTCCAATCTCCGTTCACCATTCAAATTCCCTACCGGGCCTGAACTCCAAGATAAACACTGGTGGTAATACTCGAGCATACCAATTAGTCGAGGAGATAACACTCCACTCGACAGAACAAGAGACCCATGGTTCGTTATCTAATCGACCAGGCCCTTGTCGGCTCGACTCAATTAACTAGCCAGTGGGGTTTGGGTTCCCAAGTAGTTAGTATAGTCGATGAGATAGCATCTCCAATCAACTTAATCAAGATAAAAGTACAGAGACGCAATGAGAGGCACCTCCCACTCGGATTGAGTGTGGTTCATGCTGCCGCTCAGCACTTACCAGTCAAGCACAAGTATAAACACAAGTACAGGTCAATCAATTTCAAGTAAGTACAAGATCATTCAAGAAGGGGAGGACGAGTGCGAATAAGAGCACACTCGCCTAGCCCTGACCAAGTCACAAATAGTGCCTAGCATGTCACATTTTCACACATTTCAAGTATTTCAAATCAATATACAGGTAACATGCAAATCAAGTTACTTGTACATGCATGAATGAGATATCAAATGTTTAGTTGAGTTAGGTCAAATGCAATAAAGTACACACTCGCCTATGAATGTCAAATCATGTGTTTAGTAAATTTCTAGCAACAATGAGCAGGGAACATGCAGTTGGAACACTCACCAATGATTTAGTACTTTCCAAAACCAAATTCAGGTTCAACTCCCTGGTTTGAGTCAAAATCCGCGATAAAATATCGTATAGCAACTTGAAATCAATTAGGGTTTCAAAATACAAGAGTTTCGCTTAAAGAAAACCAAGTAAATAGAACTCATTTAAGTAGTACTCATTTTATTTATAAAACCCTAGAAAATTCATGCCCCTCTTTTAGTTTCGATAAAGAAACGTTTAAAACTTTTAAATTCGCAACTTGGTATAAGAAACGAGAAAATCTTGTTTAAAGCGGTCACTACTTTCTCTTTATAAAATATATAAGTTTTGGCAAAAATTTCAGATTATACATTCCTACTAAGGGGAACTCAAATACCCTAAACAATCTAGGTTCAATTCAACCAAGGATCACCACTCAAGTTCCAATTTCACTTGCTTGAACTTCATGAAATAAAATAAAATGGACAGCATTTCCTTTGTATTTTCCTAATTTTCCAGCCATTTCAAAGCTTTATTTTCTTCTCAAATCAGCTCCAAATCAACACACAAGTAGCAAGATAAAATAGCTCTTAATCTAGGCCATAAAACCATCTAATTGTAGCTCATTTCTAGCATATATCGTCACAATATCAAAGATGAAAATTTCTCTATTAAAGCTGAAATTGTGGAACTAAAGCTGGAAATTCCTAGTTGAATGCTAAAAAGTCACAATAAAGGTATAAATCTTCACACAAGTCCATAACAAAGCTAAATACCATCATATTATAGCTGAAAAAACACAAATCAAGGCTGAAAAACGAAACCCTAAGGTGGAAAATTCCACCAACTTCACAAATCCATGATATATTCCATACAACTTCCATATTCAAGTCATCTATCCAATAAAATGCAAGATAAGAGAGATAAGAAGAGTTTCTTAGTTTAATACCTTCAAACCTCAAGGAAAAACACAAAACCAAGGCTGCCTATGCAAGATCACTCACCCCAAGCTTCCTTGTCACCTTGTTGCAAGTTTGTTCGGTTTATTTTTGTAATTTCAACTCAAACAAGGCAAGAATCAAGATAGAAATTGAAGCTCTCTCCTCTCTTTTTTCTCTCCAAACTCACGGCCAAACCAAGAAAGAAATGAAGAAAAATTAGTCCAAGAGAAAGATAAGAAGAAAGGAAATGGTCTTGGTCAAACATCTCTTGGATTGCCAACACTTGTCACCACCAATTTTCCTCTTGTTTTTTTTTCTTTTCCTCTTGTTTTTAGGTCAAGAATTTCGGCTGGTCTAAGTGTTAAATTAGGGAGAATTAAATGAAATAAAATCAAGGAGATTAAGGTAAGAAAATATTGTTCAAGCGGTGTACTCAACCGGTAACAAACGGCGCACATCGGTTCAAGCCTATTTTCCTTAACTCTCTCATACTTTTGTTTGAACTTATGATTCACTAACTTATTATTAGTGCTTCTAATCACATACTTCCTCTTAATTAATACCCGCTCTTATCCACCAAATTTAGTACACACACCTCACCAAGTGATCACACTACCAAAATGCACCAAAAACACACCAAAAACCCTAGTATGCACCATTCCTTTAGAAAACTCATAACTTGAGTTATAATTATCAAAGATTCATACAACTTGGCCTATTAAAAGTAGACTTCAAATACTAATAATCTTTAGAAGACACCTCAAAGAGATTCAGTTCATAAGTTGGTCCAAATTGATCCGTAATCTACTATAACATTCCTATTTTTACTTGTGCAGGGCAGAATTTTCAGTCAACTTTGCCAATTTTCTGAAATTTTTAGAGATTGAATCAAATTCTAAATTTTATATCGTAGGAAGCCCTGTGAGTCTAGTTTCAAATGCAACAAACGGAACTCAATTCCGACTTTCCTATACGAAGTTATAGCCAATTTCCCAAAACTACGCAGAGCCTCCTGTGAAAATTTTCAGATTTTCTAACAACTTGAGATTATGAAACTTTTCTTAACAAAATTCACTCCCTTGACTCAAATTCAACCATTAAAACAACCAAGAATCTAAGGTAAGTAAGTTCAAATAAGAGCTATAAAGACAAGTAAAATTTCGGGGCCTCACAATCACCCCTTGGACTCTTCGTTGTTTCATAACTGAATGGAAGTACTTCGAATTTTTATCCCCATGTTGAAGCCAATTCACTCGCATTTTCTGACTCCATAATTGTTCTTCTATCAGCAAAGCATTCTGCAATTGAGCTTGTGACTTTTGCAAATCTGCATGTGCCTCTTGAGGCATGTCATGTTCCAATTTCACCTCAGACGCCAACACTTCAGCTGCTACCTTCTTTACAGCTTGAAAAATATCACCAAACGATTCCTTGTTCCAATGCTGAATTGCCCTTCTGACAGCCAATAATTTTGAACATAGAATTCTCAATGGAGAACCAGCAACATCCATCTGCCATGCATTTCAAATGATATCAAGTAAATCCGGCCTAGTTGTCCAAACATCAGGAAATGAAACGGCCTTAATTTATTATCAAGCTGACTTGATAATGAGATAAGCAGAGGCACATGGTCCGATGGATCATAAGCTAGTTGTTGTCTTTCATGGAAAATGTTGCAGTTTTTTATTTGAATTTTGAACATAGAATTCTCAATGGAGAACCAGCAACATCCATCTGCCATACATTTCAAATGATATCAAGTAAATCCGGCCTAGTTGTCCAAACATCGAAAATGAAATGGCCTTAACTTATTATCAAGCTGACTTGATAATGAGATAAGTAGAGGCACATGGTCCGATGGATCATAAGCTAAATGCGAAACCAAAATAGAAGTAGAAAAATCTGCACAATCAGCATTTATAAGGAACTAATCCAATCTTTTCCAAACTCTACCACGCCCTGTTCAATTATTGCATCATGTGAAATTGGAACCCAAAAATCCACGTAAAAAACTGCAACATCTTTCATGAAAGACAACAATTCTAACCGTCAGAAAGGTGATACGCTCTACTTCCTCGTTTCTCATGCAGAGCTACTACGAAGTTGAAATCTCCATCAATACACCATGGACCTTGCAAAGGTTTATTATTTAATAAAGTAGGCCAAAGAACTCTCCTAGCTTCCACTATGAACTTTGCATGTACAAAGGACAAAACTAGAGTTCCAGGAAAAACTAGATATTGGACAGATAATGATAAATGTTGATCAGAATCACCAACTATATTACAAACAAATGGATAGTTACAAAATATCCATAAATCACCAGAAGAATTAACTAATACTGAATCAAAATGAAGCTTTAATCGAATGCTATCAATTTGAGAAACGTATAGTTTTAGTTCACAAATCGCTACCAATGTGACATCATGCATCCGGATCAATTTTAACAATCTTCTCAAATTAGGAGCTTTAGAGACCCCTCTAATGTTCCAAAAATGCCCACTCATCATGAGATAAAATCTAAAAAAAAATTTGAAGATGTTATTGACCGAAGCTTCCTATCCATAGCAACTATAGCTTTTTTCTTATGCCTTTTTTAACTTCCTGAAAAACACTCTCTAAAATTGCTGATTGATCCACATTTAAAGCCAAAAGGGTAGACTGTACGTTACTCGCATCCTGCACGATCTGCCTTGGTGAAAGATTCCTTACAGAAGGAGACAACTCTGCTAGAACATCCTCATCCATCCCTTCTGATGCATTACTTCGACGTTCAATTGCTTCAGCATCTTGTACATGCTGAAAATCCTTGCTCATAGTATTTAGGCCTCCCTGTACACCATTAGTAGAATGATCTTCCAACGGGCCATTATTTTCATCATAAACATAGTCTGTAACACATAGAGAATGTGTCAATTTTCCAACAGAAGGCACTGCATCACCATTCACTATTTTATCAGCTACATTGATATGAATGTCGTCAACTTGTGACGAAACCCATAAGAGATAAGCCTCAGGATCTATAGAAGCAAATAGAACGCTTGAATGGAAGAACCTTGACCCATTAATCGCGTGGCTAACGAACCTTGGTATGAGATAATTGACGCCACAATCTAGTGTGTTTCTAGATTGATAGGTCTAGTTGAAGATCCTAGGGATTAATCTAAGATATTCAAGGAAAGCTCACAAGAAGCCAAAAAAGAGAACTCTCAAAATCTTAATGTCGAATAATAATCTGCTTGAACAAGAGAGTATCCTATTTATACTACTACTAAACACGTAATTTGAAGGTGATTAGGTGTCGAATGAGGCCTTAACCCTAAACTATTCTTGGCCCATTAAAGGACAGCTCCTATGCTCAATATGGGCTCACTAATCCGGTCCTTCATACTCAACATGAGCTTATTTATTTAGTCCAACTAATTGACATAACTACTAGCTAAATAACTCCAATAAGATAACTAAATAACTCCAACAAGCTACGTGGTTTCAAGGCTGATTTCCTTCATCGAGCATGGCTTGTAGCACGGTAATTTGCCTTTCATCCTCACAGGCAAGGCCTTCTATGAGCTTGGGTCTTCCCACTTGTTCTTGCACCACTTTGACCAATAGTTGGAGAGCATCCTTCATTTTCGTGGTGTGTGCTTTGTGACTGGACCTAGGGGCACTTTCACTTGCTCCACTTCTATGGTCTGTGCTACATCTCCATTTGCATCATTTCCCTCCTCTTGAAAAGGATTTTCCCTCAAATCGAATTCATTATCTGCGAGGAAAGGACTAAGGTCAATAACATTAAATGTAGCACTTACAGACCCATAATCACTTGAGAGGTCCAGTTTGTAAGTATTGTCATTAACACGCTCAAGGATTTGGAATGGGCCGTCGCCCCTTGGAAGCAACTTGCTACGCCTTTGAACCGGGAACCTTTCTCTTCTAAGGTGCAACCAAACCCAGTCTCCAGGTTCAAAAATCATTTGGGGCCTTCTCTTATTGGCTTGCTTCATATATTGGTTTATACGTTGCTCAATGTTGAGACGTACTTTCTCATGAACTGCTTTCACAAAATCTGCCTTTTTCTTCCCATCAAGATTGACATGCTCAGACAAAGGCAAGGGTGTTAGATCTAAAAGAGTCAAATGATTGAAACCATACACAACCTCAAAAGGTGAGTATTGCGTAGCACTATCCACAGTTCAGTTATATGCAAGCTCCACTTGAGGAAGACATTCTTCCCATGACCTAATATTCTTTTTAAACATGGCACGCAATAAGGTAGATAGAGTGCAATTAACAACTTCTATTTGGCCACCAGTTTGGGGGTGACTGGAAGTAAAAAATAACAATTTAGTACTCAACTTCCTCTACAAGGTCTTCCAAAAATAGCTAAGAAACTTAACATACCTATCAGACACAATTTTTTTAGGCATGCCATGTAACCTAACTATCTCACGAAAGAACAAATAAGCAATGTAAGAAGCATCATCCATTTTGTGACAAGTAATAAAATGAGTCATTTTGAAAAATCTATCAACCACAATGAATATGCTATCATGACTTTTCCTAGACTTGGGCAAGCCAAGTACAAAATTGATAGAAATATCAATCCATTGCATAATAGGGATAGGTAAAGGCGTATACAAACCAAATGGTTGAGTTTTGGATTTAGCTTTATGGCATACAATGCATTTCGCAACAACTCGTCCCACATCCCTTCTCATCTTTGGCCAATAAAAATGCTCCTACAAAACAGCCAAAGTCTTTTCGACACCAAAGTGTCCCATTAATCCCCCTTCATGTGATTCTTTGATCAAGAGTAATCGAATACAGGATTGGGGAACACACAATTTATCATTTTGAAACAAAAATCCATCATGCACATAAAAGAGATCCAATTTCGAATTCAAACACTGCGCATAACATTCTCCAAAATCCAGATCGTTAGCATACAATTCTTTGATGACTTCAAAACCAAGTAGTTTAGCATCTAATAAAGCAAGTAAAGAGTACCTGCGTGACAAGGCGTCGGCTACTACATTGGTCTTACCAGTCTTGTATTTGATCACATAGGGAAAGATCTCAACAAATGCAATCCAATGCACATGCCTCTTGTTCAACTTTTGTTGTGACTTTAGGTGTTTAAGGGATTCGTGATCAGTGTGAATAACGAACTCTCTCGGTATCAAATAATGCTACCATGTTTCGAGAGCCTTGATCATGGAATACAACTCCTTGTCATAGGTTGAGTAGTTCAAGGCAGCTCCATTGAGCTTTTCGCTAAGGTAGGTAATAGGTCACCCTTCTTGCATCAGCACAGCTCCTATACCAACACCTGAAGCATCACATTCAATTTCAAACATTTTATCAAAACTAGGTAAAGAAAGTACAGGTGCTTGTGTGAGTTTGTGTTTGAGCAGTTGAAACGCCTTATCTTGCTCATTTCCCCATTGAAAAGCGACATTCTTCTTGTTCACAACAGTCAAGGGTGCAGCAATTGCGCTAAAATCTTTCACAAATCGCCTATAAAAACTAGCTAGTCCATGAAAACTCCTTACTTCACTCATGGTCTTAGGCGTAGGCCATTCTTGGAAGACCTTCACCTTGCTTTCATCAATCTGTATCCCCTGTGCACTAATGACAAACCTTAGAAATACCAACTGATTAGTACAAAAAGAACATTTTTTCAAGTTAGTGTACAAGGTTTCTTGGCGCAAAACATGTAAAACAGCACGTAAATGCTCCATATGTTCATTAAAACTCTTGCTATAGATCAGGATATCATCAAAGTAAACTTCCACAAATTTTCCCAGAAAAGGGCATAGGACATGATTCATTAATCTCATGAATATACTAGAGGCATTAGACAAACCAAAGGGCATGACCAACCATTCATACAATCCATAGGTTGTTTTAAATGCGATTTTCCATTCATCACTCTCTTTCATGCGAATTTGGTGGTATCCACTTTTTAAATCAATCTTTGTGAAAATCACAGCACCATTTAACTCATCTAGCATGTCATCTAATCTAAGTATAGGATGACGATACTTTACCGTTATAGAATTGATGGCTCTGCAATCAACACACATGCGGAGAGCTTCCATCCTTTGGAACTAAGATTACGGGGACTGCACACGGACTTATGCTCTCACGCGCCCAACCTTTCTTGAGCAATTCATCCACTTGTCTCTGAAGTTCCTTAGTTTCTTCGGGGCTCATGCGATAAGCAGCTTTGTTGGGTAGTGGTACTCCCAGGACTAAGTTAATCTGATGCTCAATGCCGCGGATTAGAGGTAGTCCATCCGGTATCTTCTCAGGGAACACATCTTCAAATTCCTGCTACAGAGACATGACACCAGGATGTAGAGAGCTCGTGGATTCGTTAGTAGCTAACATAAGCTCTTTGCATATTAATACAAGTAGAGGTTGGTTAGAAAGTAAAGCTCTCTTCACTTCACTGGCTTTTGCAAATATGCTTTGTTTTCTCTCATTATTTTTTTCTAGAGCCCAAATATCTTGTGCCTTTTTCCCTCATTTTTCTCTGCCCTTTTCAATTGTTTTTGTCGCTCACTTTCTTGTTGCAATCTCGCTTGGTTCTCATGCACTTGTTTAGGAGTGAGAGGTACAAGTGCAACCTTCCTATTACCATGCATAAACGTATACTTATTGGCGAATCCATCATGGCTAGTTCTCTTGTCATATTGCTAGGGCCTTCCCAATAGTACATGAGTAGCTTGCATTGGCACTACATCACAAAGGACTTCATCCTCATATCAGCCAATGTGAAAATGAACCACTACTTGCTTAGTGTCGCACCCTATTTTTTAGAAAAATAAAATTACGAGTTATAAAAATGAATTTTTGATTAATTTTGAGTGAAAATGAGTTTTTGATTTTTAGAGAATAAATAAAGAAAAGGGCCTAAAATGGGACTTAAAAAGTGCGACGATTTTGGCCCAAAATAATAGTCTAAAAAGGGTTTTTGGGAAAAAATAGGAGTCGTCACTTGGTATTGAGTTAAGATGTACAAGTCACCTAAAAATGTATATTAAAAAAAATAAATGAAACCCTTTTTAGACGACTCCAAGTCTTTGAAAATAATAGAAAAGAGTTCGAGAGTCACGGTTGAAGAAAGGGAAGGCAAAGATTTGATAGAATCAAACCTAAGGCACCCTTTCAACTAGAGGTGGCAATTTGGATTGAAATCCATTTATCCATCCATATAAATCATAATTAAATGGATTTGGATTATCCATTTATAATATTGGTTTTAAATGGTTTATCAAAGTAAAACCATTAAATTAAATGGATTTATATGGATTATCCACAAAAACCACATATATCCATTTACTTGAAAACCAAATAAAAGAAACGGACAGCAAATGACTAAAAAATGAGCTATTCTAAAATAGAACGTTGGGGTGTGAAAATGCCGTCCCCGTGCTCCCTCGTTTTCACCGGTTTCGTTCCCTCCTTCACGGCCATCGCCTCCCATTCCCCTCTGTTCTAATCACTACTTAACTAAATCCATCCTCTCTGTCTGAATCCTCCTAAAATTTTACCCAACCCAGGATCCCAGATCGAGTGAGGATGAATTTTGCGGGCAAGTGATCGGAGGTAAATCTTCATCCTTTTCTTGCTGATATCTTCGTCTTTGTTTTCCGTTTGCGCTTAAATTGTTTGATAATTAGGAGGGAACGGGTCTGTCTCTGTTTCTGGTTCTAGGTTGTTGAGTTTCCAATCAATATTTGTTAAATCAAAGCTTTTGGGCTGGCTAATTAACTTGAATTATTGGGGTTATCGCATTTCATTTGCATGTGGCTAGCTGCTGTGATGACTAGGAGTTGTAAGTCTTTTGGTTGTAATGCTGAAACAAGTGAGATTCGGTTGGCTTTGAAGCAAACCCATTACTTTTTCCCAACGATTCCTTGTGGAGGATTAGAGTGCAAGCCTGGCACCACAGAATTTGTGGTTCAGAAATCCCAACTAAGTTGGGAAGGGACTTGTCAATTGGCACTACAAGATAAAATGGATACTTCAACGAGAGCTTCCCTGGAGTCACTGATACCTGGAATGAGATTCTGTACAATATTTTTCTCTAGAATGATTCATGTTATAGCAGACAACTAATTCCCAGGTCCTTATTCCTAGTTGAATTCATTACTGTGATGAGGACATTAGGAAATTTAGTTAGAGTTGTTATGTCTAACATTAATTAGAAGACATGACATATGATTGCATGCATCGAAATCTGGCAAACTGATCAAAATTTAGTTTTTAGAGTAAGTAATGCATGATAAATTGCAAGCTTGGGATTTCTGGACTTCTAAATGTTTAATGTTATCTTAATCCTTTCCTCTAACTAGTATTTTTTTGCTGTCATTTTGCACTTAATAAGATCTGAATTTTTTTTCTATTCTTTGGTGCAATGAATATTAGGTACTTGTTCAAATGGAAGGAGAAGAAGAGCACAATGTTGAGCGAGTTTCATCAACAGATTCTATACCTGAAAGTGGAGAGGCTACCGGAGAAAGTTCAGCCAAGCGAATTAGGAGGCAAACATCAATTGCTTGGGATGGTTTTGATACTGTAGCAGTGACTGCTGATGGAAGGAAAAAAATTAAGTGTAAATGGTGTGCACAAACATATTTATTAAAAGGTAATTCTGGAACATCTAATATGCTCAAGCATTTTGAATCTTGCAAGTGGAGAGAGTTGAAGAATACAAGCTTTGGGGCTCCTTTGGATCAACATATGTATCGTGAAAAAATTGCAGTTGCTATTATAAAACATAATTACCCTTTTGAATTTGTGGAACATGAGGGCATTCAAGATCTGCATAACTTCTTATGTGAAGAGGCAAAACCTGTATCAAGAAACACAATCAAAGCAGATGTTGTGAGAATGTACTCGAGAGAAAAAGAAACTCTTAAACATGCCTTAGAGAATGTGAAGAGTAGAATATGTTTGACATTCGATCTATGGAGTTCATCCACTACAGATGGTTACTTGGCACTTACGGCTCATTATATTGATGAAAATTGGGTGCTCCAAAAACGGATATTGAATTTCCGTCATATTCCTCCACCACATAATGGTGTCTCTTTGGCAACAGGGGTAATGGATTTACTTAGAGAATGGGGAATTGAAAAGAAAATTTTCTCATTGACTATGGATAATGCAGCCTACAATGATGTTTTGGTGAATGTTTTGAAGCGTCATTTGAAGATTGCTGGTCCGTTGGTGTGTGATGGAGAATTCTTTCATGTACGTTGTGGAGCACACATTCTAAACTTGATAGTAAAAGCAGGTTTAGAAATAGTTGAGCAACCTCTTTCAAAAATACGGGAATCTGTCAAGTATGTTCGGTCAAGTGAAGCAAGAAAAGTCAAATTTGCTGAATGCATTGCTAGAGTCTCTATCAATTGCAAAAAGAAAGTTCGACAAGATATTTCAATAAGATGGAATTCAACATATCTTATGTGTGAATCTGCTTTGGAGCATCGAGGAACATTTCAAGAATTGCAGTTAGTTGATCCAAATTATAAATGGTTTCCAACAGATGAAGAGTGGAAAAAGGTTCATCGCATATCTCTGTTTTTAAAACCGTTTTATGATATCACTACATTGTTTTCTGGATCTCATTATCCTACTGCTAATTTATATTTTCATGGGGTTTGGAAAATTCAGCAGTTGATTTGTGAAGAAATGCATAGTCAAGATGATGATTTTGTGCAAATGGCTATGAAAATGCATGATAAATTTAACAAATATTGGGAGTGTTACAGTTTTGTTTTGAGTTTTGCTGTGATATTGGATCCACGTTTTAAGTTGCAATGGGTAGAGTTTTGTTTGACAAAGATATACCCGAGAACTTTTTCTACACGTGTGAGGGAGATTCGTGAGAAACTGCATTTCATGTTTGATGATTATATGCAATTATATCCCTCCGTTATGGCAGATTCATCACAAGTAGCATCTTTTAGTGAGGGAGTTTCTTCTAATCTTGCTAATGAAATAGATGAGTTTACCATGTATGAAAGTGAACACTATAATTTGAACAGGAATACATCACAGTTGGATTTGTATTTAAATGAGAATAGGCTTCCAGCAAAAGAAGATTTGGATGTTCTTCAATTTTGGAAAGAAAATAGAAATCGATATCCAGCGATTTCATTGATGGCACAAGACATTTTGAGTATTCCTATTACTACAGTGGCTTCAGAGTCCGCTTTCAGCGTTGGCGGTCGGATTATCAACAAATATCGTAGTACCATCTTGCCAGAGAATGTAGAAGCTTTAATATGCACTAAAGATTGGTTATATGGTGAAAAATGTAAGTATTTTATATATTCTTTATTTTGTTAAAAATTTCTTTTACTGCACATAATATTTACGGTAGTTAAATTATTATTTTTCTTTATTTAGAAATGACGTATTTGCTGTTTTATGATATTAATATAGTTTCACAAGAAAATGCCGAGGAAGAAGCTGCATTAATTACAGATTTTGCTCCATTAGTTACAAAACTTCTTGGCTCCAATAGGGAGGTTTACGAAGAGGAAATCTAGTCATGTGACTTATTGGATTGCTCAAAGGTAATATGGTTACTGATTTATGAAGCAATTAAGTATTTTATTAGAGTGCCTTCATGGATGATTGGATGGGATTGTAGACTCCTAGCTGTTGCTTATTTGGTATGGTTTCTAGTTTTGCAGCTTCTTGATGGGCCCTTTGTTCGTGTCTTCTTTCACTCTTTAGGGACTAGTATTCACTGCCCTTGCTGGACTAAAAGAGGAGCTGTGTTTTGGGAAGGTTATGATCTATAGCACTACAAACTTCTCAGTGGCAGCATCATATGCTTCCTAGGCCATGTTGTGTGTAATTTTTTAGCATGCATACTTTCTCTGCACTTTTGTTAAGACCATATCTCTACCAAGAAATTTTAATCATATTAGCATTTCTTTATAGCATCCTCTAATCACTTTTTCTGTTTGTTCTTATTTCTTGCAAACTTTTGTGTTTAAATCTAATTTTTGTGAACTTTTTTTTATGCCCAAGTTAAAGGAGTATTTAGCTCATATGCACTACAGCTGAAATCAAGTACTTGAGCTGTAATGCATTTCTGAATTATGACAAGTAGTTGGAATTGCATAAATAAATTGTAAAGCATTTAACTTCTGCATTCATATGCTTCCTTTGCCCGCTGCAGGTACCATGCCATTACCAGTGCTTACTACAGAGGAGCTGTTGGTGCTTTACTCGTGTAGGAAGGCAGTCGAGGCCATTGATGAAGGTGCTCCTTCATCTGTTCCTCCTAAAGGAGAGACGATCAATATCAAAGATGAGGGATCTTCTTGGAAGAGATTGGATGCTGTTCAAGCTAGAGCTTGCATGGAAATCTTCAAGGACAATGGCTCTTGCTGCATAAGTCTTGTACATTACATCGTTCAACCAGCAATATTGTTCATTTGATTGTCCTCTGTCTTGGATCATATAAGATGACAGTTACATGGAAATACTAATGTACATCGTTCAACCAGCAATATTGTTCATTTGATTGTCCTCTGTCTTGGATCATATAAGATGACAGTTACATGGAAATACTTTAGTATTTTCATGAAATTCTTACTTGGTAGGATCAGGAATGGGTATAGTTACTTGGTAATACAAAAAAAAAAAAAGTAACCAAAATATATAAATGGATTATAAATGGATAATTGGTTTTTATATAATCCATTTAGATCCATCCATTTAGATCCATTTATTAAATGGATCTAAATGGATTGGATAAATTTCATCCACCATCCATTAAGTCAAAACCAATTATGAACCATTTATCCATATTGCCACCTCTACTTTCAACCTAACCAAAACTAGTTGCAAGATTTAGTCAAAAATTTTCTTAATTTAACCTATAAACTTATCACATTTGGATGTTTCTACATGGATGCAAATCTAGACCTAAAAGATATTGAGAAGGTCAAAATATCTCTTCAAAGTTTAATTGGTGCAAATGACATTAATCGTGATATCCAAAATGATCCTCAGAAGAGGTCACGAATATGCAAAGATGAGACTCAAAGAAAGAAGAATTATAATATATTAATATACGTGACCTAAAGGGGAGAGAATGCAACATAATGGATATAGGGAACTAAGATTCGTGACTTCAATTTTCCTTTTTATAGAGGAGATATGAGCGTGCTAAGGCTAAGAAGCCATACTCCTCCATTTCCCATATTTGACGGGTACTCTCTTAATCTAATCAAGCAAATGATCTAACCTATTTCTAAATTTTTTAAATGGAATGTAAGTCTAAATGTTATGTTTCGCACATAAGGATAAGGGATATACATATAGAGGAAATATCATGCCAAATGGTAGGGATCCTAAAAAGTAGAAAATATGCATAAAATGTAGTGATTGTCACATAAATATGATCTAGCGCGTGGACGGTCCATAAGGGTCTAGTATTGGACTAACCCATATCTATAAGTTCTCAATAGCGTTGGACTAGTGAGAAATCGGGGAGGAAGGCCACAACTAACGTTGAACTAGTGTGGTATAATTAAATAAATAATATAAAACATAATGCATAGAGCACATAACACATAATCATAATTTCTAGATGCAAAACCCTAATGAAAGTGAGTAAACACATAAGCACACAAGCATGCAAGCACCCAAGCAAATAAACACAAATAAGAGGCTAACTATTACATTCGGGGCCCTAATTGCAATCTAAGGGGGAATTCTAAAAAAATAATAATCTAACTATTACATTCATCTAACTAAATACATTTTTAAAAGATTAAAACCTATCTATTACATAGGTTAGCTAAATACATGTCTTGAGCGCCTATCTATTACAACTTAGCATTTCAATGCCTCTCAAATAATCATCTAAATTAAATAAAACAAATGAAACTTAAAATGAATAAGAATTGACTAATTAAAAGGAAAAACACTCAAAACATGCAATTACAGATAAGACACATTGGAGCATATAAGGGGATTTAAAAATAATAAAAGAAGTTACCTCCCTTGTAATGGTGACTAAATGGGGTGAAATTTGCCCTATTTATGCTCCAAAATCAACAAAATAATCAAGGCACCAATTTAAATGTAAAGAAATGGAAATAATCACGCAATCTACTAATTAAAGCACTTAAATGAAGTATAACTAATAATTAAAGAAGGAAAGTAACTTGTATTTAAGAAATCAAAACTACTAGGGACCTAATTGCAAAAATTTAAAAAGTTTTCGGGATCAAATTATAATTATTACAAAAATTATGGATCAAATGAAAGAAAAAATAAAGTTCAGGGGCCTATTTACAATTAAATTAGGGATCTAGTTGAATGAAAACTAAATTTATTGCCATAGTAAAAATATTCAGAAGTCTAGGGACTGAAATGCAATCTTTGAATTTGGTTTTCCTAAGCTAACAGGCCATTGGGCCATTTTTTTTCTCTTTGGGCCGAGGGCTCCCTAAGCCCGGTCGAAAACCCAAGAAAATGGGCGGGCTAGCCTTCATTTTTCAACAAAACAAACCCAACCTAATAAATGGGTTTTAACATGCCAAACCCATACTCAAACCCATAAAAAAAATAAGCCAAAGCCCACTTCTAAAATCCAAACAAAATAGACCAGATTTTTATACCAAATCTCAACTAAACAAATCTCAATCCAACCCTCGAACTATTTTTACTAAACCCATCAAGATAAAAATTTGATAAAATTTATTAAAGACTGATTATACTCTAAATCCCAGAAATAATCTGCTTTAAAAAAGTATTTAAGATGTGAAAAAGAGGATTGAAACTTAATAAGGGCAGAAATGGTTCGATTGCAGAAATTTTGGGGCCATAGTGAAATTAGGCAGAATTTGGGGGGCCAAAATGTAAATTCAAAATTTCGATGCAAATTTGGAAGCTGATCATGCCTGCAAACCCTACCAAAATAAATCCCAAATTTCGGATCTAAACATATGAGGCTATGCAACCTCAAGTATTAACACAAGATTTCTAGTTCCAAGCACAAGCACAAGATCATGTATCATGAACCAAAGAGAGAAAATTTTCTGAAATTTTACTTCCAAACGAGTTGGAGCAAAGAGAGAAAAGGGAGTGAAGGTTACCTCTGAGGCTTATAGATGTCAAAACAGCAGTGTAATTTCCCAAGAAACTTGTCAACTTCGTCCAAGAACAAAAGCCAGGTTGCTATAGTCGTGCTAAGAGTTGTGGAACGAGGAAGTTTGAGCTCGAATTCAAGGCATTTAGAGATGTTTTCTTGGGACGGTGTCAGGACAAAAGTTTTTCCTCTACCACTTGGATGTTGCAGAAAAATAATCTCCTCAAAAGGAGGTTGGAATTTGTCGAAATAGGGTGACGAACAGGGCTGTTCAGCCAACCCTGGCTCAAATTCTGCATAACAGAATTTCGAGTAGGGAAGTTTAGGCTGTGATTTGAAGGGTTTCTGATGGTTTTCAATGAGACTCTTCAACATGAAAGTTATTCCCCTCTATCTCACCAAAGTGCAGTAAGAAACATCACTCAAATCCAATCTATAACAAAGGATCCAAGCCCCTCTGAACACAGCTGATTCACCAGCCTTTTCCAGAATTTTCTGCACTTTTCTTTCTTCTTTCTCTCTTGATTTTCTATCCCTTTTTGCTTTTTTTTCGTTCTTCCGCCGCTTCCCCCTTGTTCCCTCTTTTTCGTCCAGCCTCTCTTCCTTCTCCTTCTTTCTCTCGATTTTTTTCTTCCTTTCTTCCTTTCTTTCTTTCTTCCAAACTCCACAGCTGTCTTTGCCACCTAATCTCTTGCAAGTGTTATGGTGTGCAAAAAGACAAAAACACATGGCTAATATTCACTCAATCCACTTAACTATCTTGCATGCATTCCACCTATTTTCTTGTTTCTTTTTTCTTTTTACTTTTCAAGGTAAAAATTTAGAGTAAACAAAAATGTTAAATTCCTTGTTGAGTCTTGCCTTGCAAAATTTCATTTTATTTTGAAAAAATTGAATTTCAAAAGATTAAAAAAGTTAAAATTTTTAGTTGTGAAAATTTTCTTTTTTCGGAAATTTAATGCAAAAAATGTTTTAAAAAAATGATGAACCTAATTCAATAAAAATACCTAACTATCATTTTGTGAACTTTGGTTAAATAAAAATTAAAAAAAAAATCAAAATTTTGGTGTCTACAGCTTGCCCCTATTTGTCCGAGTTTCAAAGAAATTCGAGATAAGGACGTAGACACCAAATACCTACCTATTATTCTACTGCGAACTGAAACAAGCAAACATACAAAGGTCAGTGGGATAAAATCCGATCCTACCAAAAAATTGGTCAGTGGGATAAAATCCGAGCCTGGCAAAAATTGGTCAGTGGAATAAAACCCATGTCTGCCATAAAATTGGTCAGTGGAATAAAACCCGAGCCTGTCGAAAATTGGTCAGTGGGATAAAACTCGAACCTGCCATAAAATTGGTCAGTGGGATAAAACCCGAGCCTGCCATAAAATTGGCCAGTTATTGCAGAATGCTTTTTGTAAAACTTCGAAAATTTTGATGGAGACAGATAACTCTTCTAAAAAATTTGTCCCAGTGTGATGTTATTGGACATTTGGACCTACAAAAGAGAAATAATCATAATGACAGATAATGCCACCACCATCTGATCAATCCCACTTTCAAGAAATGTGTAAACATGAGTATTTGAACGTTCTTCCCCTATGTAGCGAAAACTCAATTTTACTCTGCGAACTATATCAAGTTTTCTTAACTTCCAATGCTAATTAAATATGACATTTGATATCCAGACACTTTCAATAAATCACAAGAATTGCCATTTGATAAACCCAACGAGATAAATGAGACCATGAAACATATGAAAAAATATTTTATTCACACAAAAATGATGAAAATCCCAGTAACATAAAAACAACCATTTACCTTATTGAAAGAAAATTGATTTTAGAAAAATGAACCTGTAAACTCAACAGTTTATGCTTGATGAACCAAAGCACTTTGATCTCAAATAAAATGCCACATTTGACCCTTTGGATATCGTCCCTCTAGAGTTCAATGCTGGCAACAAAACCACAACGTGAAGAGAAATTCGAATGAATTGAGTCACCAACCATTCAATTCCATACTCACTTTTTTTCATAAAACCCTACCTTAGCACCTTTTCGGGTTTTCACTAAGGCTACCCCCACCTTTTTGCTTTTCCTTTCATCACTTTTCCTCTTTTTTTTTTTTTTTTACAAGGAGCCCTTTCGGGTTTTCACCTGAAGAATAGTGTCCACCTCAACTCTTATCAATCCAGATATGTATTCAAAATTTCTGGCATCAGTGAGATGATCATTCCTTTGTAAGATTTTGGTGAATGCACGTGAACATCATTTGCCATGTGATTAGAAAATTTCCTGAAAGAGGTGATGCAAAGAACGGAAGTCAGGACTTTCAGATTTTTTGTAATATGGACAGGTGAGGTGCTAAGAAAAGGTTAAGACTTGAAAACAGATTTTATAAGTGTTTAAATCACTTGAGGTCGCATCTTCATATTAACCCTACTTAGGATTAAACTAAAATTGTCCCAATTTATTCTCAACCGAGGTTCTTTTCTTTAATTTTCTTTTCCTTTTGTTCCTCTATCACTTTTCACCTCTTGAGGCTTTTCTTTTCTTTTCTTTCAACTTGAACTTGCCCCAGTGTGGGGTTTGTGATCCTCCGGGGTTGCCAAATGAAATGATTTATTCTGAAGGTTCAAAAGGGATAACTAGGGATAGAATGTTTAATTGGAAAGGAAGAAGGCCTGACTTTCATTTCATTCCTCGCATTAACCCTGAAAGGAAACTTCCATTTATCAGATGAAGAATTTCTTACACATATCTGAATTGATCGGCTTAGGGAAAACTTGCTCATCCATTTTTGCGAGAACAAGTGCTCCACCAGGCAATACCTTCTTGACTATAAAAGGCCCTGCCAATTTGAGGCAAACTTGCCTTTGGCTTCCTCTTACGTTAGCAAAATTCGTTTCAACACTTTGTCCCCTTCTTCGAATAATCGCGATTTGACTTTCTTGTTGTAAGCACGGACCATTCTCTTTTGATAGCACTGACCATGACAAATGGCATTTAATCTTTTTTCATCAATCAAAGACAACTGTTCATGATGTTGTTTAATCCAATCAGTTTCATCCAGTTTGGTCTCCATTAGTATGCGCAATGAAGGAGTTTCAACCTCAGCTGGCAAAACTGCTTCCATTCCGTACATGAGGTTGTAAGACGTTGCCCTAGTAGAAGTCCGAATAGAAATTCTATATGCCATAAATGCATAGGGGACCTTTTCGTGTCAATCACGATGTTTTTCGATCATTTTATGGATTATCTTTTTCAAGTTTTTGTTTGCTGCCTTCATAGCTCCATTCATCTGTGGTCTATAAATAGTAGAATTTTGATGCTTGATTTTGAACAGTTCGCATAATCCATCCACCATGTCATCGTTGAGATTCTTTGCATTGTTGTTGATTAATGTCTCTAGCACGCCAAAACGGCAAATGATGTGTTTTCTTAGAAAATCTGTCACCACCTTCTTAGTCACATGCTTGTAAGACTCAGTTTCGACCCATTTGATAAAATATTCAATTGCCACCAAAATAAATTGATGCCCATTTGAAGTAAATCGATGCCCATTTGAAGCAGGATGGTCAATGGTTCCAATTACATCCATACCCCACATTGAACATGGTCAGAGAGTAGTCATACTGTGTAATTCTGTGGGGGAAGTGAGCATAACATTTCCATGCAATTGACATTTAATATATTTTCTAATAAAATCTACACAATCATGCTCCATAGTAAGTCAAAAATATCCTGCTCTCATGATCTTTTTTGCTAATAAATGCCCATTCATATGTGATCTACATACACCACTGTACATTTCTTTCATCAAATAATCTGCTTCACCTTCATCAATGCATCTTAGAAAGCTCAAGTCTGATGTCCTTTTGTATCCATTTAAGAAAAACTTGGATGATAATTTGCACAAGAAACTTTTATCAGTCGCATCAGCACCTAGAGGATAGGGCCCAATTTTGAGAAATTCCTTAATATCGTTGCACCAGAGATGACCATCAGAAGATTTTTCTATAACCAGACAATGTGCATGATACGAACGTCGCCAACTTGTGAACGAAACCCGTAAGAGACAAGTTCACAGGATCTAGAGGAATCGGAACATGTGAGGGGATAGATGAACCTTGACCCGTTAATCACGTGGCTAACGAACCTTGGTATAGGGTAGATGATGCCACAATTTAGTGTGATTCTAAATTGATAAGTCTAACTTGAAGATCCTAGGGAATTAGTCTAAGATATTCAAGAGAAGCTCACAAGAAGCCAATGAGAGAACTCTCAAGTTTAATATTAATCGAAATCTGCCAAAAAATACAAATAACAGCCCTATTTATACTACTACTAGGCGCAAGCAAATCAAGTGAAATTAAGCTTCAAGTGAGGCCCAAAACCCTAGCTAATTCTCGGCCCAAACTAGCAAGACTAATTCGGACATCCTCAAGCTCACAAACGAGCTTTTTATTCGGTCCTATGCTCAACATGAGTTTATTGATCTAGTCCAACAACTACTAATTAAATACTTAAACTCTAAATTACTAGGCGATTAACCACACCACTCCAATGAGGGTTGTGGCCTTCAAGCGTGGCTCCCTTCATCGAGCAAGGCCTCTATCAAGATGATTTGTCTTTCATCCTCATACGCAAGGCCTTCTATAGAGTTAGGCCTCCCAACTTACGCTTGGACAGCTTGAATTAGAAGTTGGAGTGCCTTCTTCATTTTCTTGGCACCTGTTCGTGTGACGGGACCGAGGGGCACCTTCATTTGATCTACTTGCATGGTTTGAATTGCACTTCCATTCGCATCATTCCCCTCCTCTTGAAAAGGATTTGTCATTTGCATCATTCCCCTGCTCTTGAAAAGGATTTGTCCTCAAATCTGTGTCTCCATCTGTGAGGAAAGTGGTAAGATCAGCAACATTGAATGTAGCGCTCACAAAACCATACTCATCTGGGAGGTCCAGTTTGTAAGTATTGTTGTTAACACGCTCAAGAACTTGGAATGGACCGTCACCTTTAGGAAGTGGCTTGCTATGCCTTTGAACTGGGAATCGTTCTTTTCTAAGGTGCATCCATACCCAATCACCAAGTTCAAAGATCATTTGACGCCTTCCCTTGTTTGCTTGCTTCGCGTATTGCCTCGTACGTTGCTCAATGTTGAGTCGCACCTTCTCATGTAGTGCCTTCACAAATTTTGCCTTTTTCTGTCCATCTAGATTCACACGCTCAAACAAAGGTAAGGGTGATAAATCCAAAGGAGTTAATGGGTTAAATCCATACACAACTTCAAAAGGTGAGAATTATGTAGCACTATGTACAGTTCGATTATAGGCAAACTCAACACGGGGAAGACATTCCTCCCAAGACTTGATGTTCTTTTTAATGATGGCACGCAACAAAATAGATAAAGTTCTATTAACAACTTCTGTTTGGCCATCCGTTTATGGGTAACTAAAAATGGAGAATAATAATTTAATACCCAACTTGCCCCACAAAGTCTTTCAGAAATAGCTAAGAAATTTAACATCCCTATCAGAAACAATAGTTTTAGACATGCCATGTAATCTAACTATCTCACAAAAGAACAAATCAGCAATAGAAGAAGCATCATCCGTTTTGTGATAAGCAATGAAATGAGCCATTTTATAAAACCTGCCAACTACAACGAATATGCTATCATGACCTTTCCTAGACCTTGGTAAACCAAGCACAAAATTCATAGAAATATCAACCCAAGGTGTCGTAGGAATAGTTAAAGGAGCATACAAACCGAATGGTTGAGTCCTAGATTTAGTTTTATGGCACACAATGCATCGACCAACCACACGTTCCACATCTCTCCTCATCTTTGGCCAATAAAAATGTTCCTACAAAACAGCCAAAGTCTTTACAACATCAAAGCGTCCCATTAAACCTCCTGAATGTGCTTCATTGACTAACAATAATCGAATGAAAGACTGAGGAATGCACAATTTATTAACCCGAAATAAATAACCATCATGTATAAAGAAGTGATCCAATTTAGACTTCAAGTATTGCGCATAACATTCACTAAAATCCGCATCCCTTGCATACAATTTCTTGATAGTCTCAAAATGAAGTAGCTTAGTATCGAGCAAAGTAAGTAGGGAATACCTGCGTGACAAGGCATCAGCTACCATATTGGTTTTACCTGTCTTATACTTGATCACATATGGGAAAGTCTCAACAAATGCAATCCATGACGCATGCCTCTTGTTCAACTTTTGTTGTGACTTCAAATGCTTGAATGACTCGTGATCAGTATGAATGACGAACTCCCTTGCTCTCAAATAGTGTTGCCATGTTTCAAGAGCCCTAATTAAGGAGTATAATTCCTTATCATAGGTTGAGTAGTTCAAGACTGCTCCATTTAGTTTCTCACTAAAGTAGGCAATCGGCCTACCCTCCTGCATCAACACAGCTCCAATGCCAACACCTGAAGCACCACATTCAATTTCAAACATCTTGTCAAAACTAGGTAAAGAAAGTACAGGTGTGTGTGTGAGTTTGTGTTTAAGTAATTGAAACGCCTTATCTTGGTCAGCTCCCCAATGAAACGCAACATTCTTCTTGATTACTGCAGTTAATGGAATGGCAATTGTGCTAAAATCTCGTACAAACCTCCTATAAAAGCTGGCTAACCCATGAAAGCTCCTTACCTCACTCATAATTCTTGGTGTAGGACATTCTTGGATGGCTCTCACCTTGCTTTCATCTACCTGTATTCCCTGTGTACTGATAACAAATCCTAGAAAAATCAATTGATTAGTGCAAAAAGAACACTTTCAAGTTGGCATACAAGCTTGCTTGGCGTAAAGCATTTAAAATAGTTCGTAAATGCTCCATATGCTTATCAAGATTTTTACTATAAACCAAGATGTCGTCAAAGTAAACTACCACAAATTTACCAAGAAAGGGACGTAAAACATGATTCATTAATCTCATGAATGTACTAGGGGCGTTAGATAAACCAAAGGGCATAACTAACCATTCATACAGTCCATAGGATGTTTTAAAAGTTGTTTTCCATTCATCACCCTCTTTCATGCATATTTGATGGTACCCACTTTTTAAGTCAATCTTTGTAAAAATTATAGCTCCATTTAGTTCATCTAGCATGTCATCTAACCTAGGTATAGGATGAAGATACTTTACTGTTATAGAGTTGATGGCTCTGCAATCTACACACATGCGTGAGCTGCCATCCTTTTTTGGCACCAAAATCACGGGGACTGCACAAGGACTTAGGCTCTCACGCGCCCAACCCTTCTTAAGCAAGTCATCCACTTGTCTCTAAAGTTCCTTGGTTTCTTCTGGACTCATGCAGTAAGCAGTTTTGTTGGCTAATGGTGCGCCTGGAATGAGGTCTATCTGATGTTCAATGCCTCGGATTGGAGGTAGTCCATCTGGGATCTCCTCAGGGAACATGTTCACAAATTCCTGCAACAAAGGCATAACACAGGGATGTAAAGAGTTAGTAGAGTCATTAGAAGTGAACATAACCTCTTTGCAGACTAACATAAGTAGAGGTTGGTAAGAAAGTAAAGCTCTTTTCACATCATTGGCTTTTGCAAACATGCTTTGTTTTCTCTTATTTTTTCTCTCTAGGGTGGAATCATCTAATGCCTTTCTCCCCTCATTTTTCTCGGCCCTCCTCACTTTCTTTTGTTCCTCACTTTCTTGTTGCAATCTAACTTGGTCCTCATGCACTTGTTTAGAGATGAGAGGAACAAGTGTGACTTTTCTATTACAATGCATGAAAGTATATTGGTGAAACCATCATGGCTAGTCCTTTTCTCATATTGCCATAGTCTTCCCAATAGCACATGAGTAGCTTGCATCGGCACCACATCACAGAGAACTTCATGCTCATATCGACCAATGCGGAAGGGAATCACTACTTGCTTCGTGACTCGCATATCTCCACTGTCATTCAACCATTGGAGTTGATTGTAGGAAGTGAAGCCTTTTCCACTAGCGTTGTACTTGCCACATTTGTACAACTCCCAGGATCAATTATGAGACTACACACCTTGTCTTTTATGTGACAACGCGTGTAGAAAACATTTTCCCTTTGTTGGCCGTCTTCTTCCTTGATTTGAGTAGCTAACACTCTTCGAACCACCAGTCTGAGCTGCACATTTGTTGGAAGCTCTTCACTAGAGTCGACTTCCTCCTCTTCCAAAGAGGGCATCCCTTCATAGCCATTCTCATCATCCGTAACCACCTCTCCATTGTCAAGTAGAAGCATGGTTCGTTGGTTTGGACATTGAGATGCAATGTGACCAAACCCTTGACATTTGAAGCACTTGATCTCACGGTTACGGGCCTTAGAGGTGTCATTCACAGCCTTGGTGTCCTTCTTGAAGCCCTCGGCCTTAGCTTCAATTCGTGAGGCTCCACCCAAAGCTCCCATAGTCGATTTCTCCTCTTTCTTAGGTGGATATGATCGCCAATTTGAACTAACTGGTGTACTAGTTAGTCGTGTAGTACCCCTCCTCTTGAGGCGGTGTTCCACCTTTGAAGCTTTATCTACCATGTCTGTGATCTCCACGTAGTGGTGCAACTCCACCACTTCAGTAATCTTTGGTCTTAATCCACTAAGGAACCTAGCCATTGTCGCTTCCTTATCCTCCACCACATCCGCACGTAGCATGGCTATTTCCATCTCCTTGAAATAGTCATCTACACTTCGAGAACCTTGACTCAAATTTTGTAACTTCTGATAAAGGTCTCGGTGGTAGTGACTTGTGATGAATATTTTCCTCATCAACCTGCAAAGTTCATGCCATGTTGTCACAGCTGGTTCTCCACATCTCCTTCGGCTAAGTCGCACTTGGTCCCACCAAATGATGACATAATTCGTGAATTCAAGAGTGGCAAGTTTCACCTTTTGATCATCCCTATATTCTTGACATTCGAAGACCATCTCAATGCGCTTTTCCCACTCCAAGTAGGCATCTGGATCGGATTTCCCTTGGAATGAAGGGATTTTGATTTTGATCCCCTTGAGGGCATCATCACTCCTCCTTTGGTCTTATTGAGCATACCTAGGCCATCGGTCGTCCTCTTCTCCTTCATGAGTAGGGCCGGATTCCTCCCTATTGCTCCCCCCATGAACTGAATTACTCCTTAGTTGATGGTTCTCAAGTTGATCTATTCGTTCATGTACTGATTCAAGGGAAATGTCCAGCCTCTATTGGAACTCACTTACCAAGGCCTCCATGCTAAGCTTATTGTCAAAAGTATGAGAACCCATGCTAAGGTAACCTGCAAAAAGAAGTTAGCAAAGAAACAAATATATATTTCCTCTCACGCTTCCTTACGTGTTTACACTCAACACTCGTGTTTTCACTCAAAGATTATTCACTCTAATGATCTCACAAATGACTCTTATTGGCCGTTGTTTGCTCCTCTTGAAGAAATCAGAAAATTTCCTCCAAGAAGCTTCAATGTCGACGTTCAATCACAAATCAAACAAGAATGAAGCAAGGGTAAAACTGGAACAAATTCAAGTTTATGACACACTTGAGATGCTGTTTTATGACTCAAATACTATAGGAAACAACTCTAAGATGATCGACACAAGAGACAACACAAGACTCAAAAGCTGAAATTTAGAATCCTAGAAATACTCTACCCGAAACTGGAACTTTTTGAGCTGCTATTTTGCTGAGTTTCTGGTTAGTATTTTGGAGGGTAAATGGTCCTTTTAGGGTGTTCAAATAATGTAAGAATCAGTCCTCAAATTTCAGTCAAATCAGTTTGCAAAAACTAGCTCAACCGATTTTAGAAACTCAAGAATTCAAGAGCGGTTTAGATAAGGTCTTTGTGGCGGTTTAGGCTTGGCTTTGGAAACTGATTTAGGTGTTTTTGGGGCTGTCCAGGTCGGTTAGGGTCTTTGGAAACCAATCAAGAATTGGAAACTCAAGATTTGGAAACCAACCAAGATTTGGAAACTCAAGATTTGGAAACCTGATTTCCTTGAGCCGATTTCCTCTCTTCCTTCTTTTTTTTTTTTCTCTTTTCGTTGTTTTGTTTCTTTTTCTTTTGTCTTTTTCATTTCTTTCTTTGTGCTTTGTTCAAGATTTTGGCTCTTCAAAGAACACAAATTCAGGTCAAGTCAACAATATCAAGAAACGGATGCAAGGTTATGCAAGCTTTCAAGAAAACCCTAGTTCTTGATTTATTGTTTCAAGAACTTTCAAAACAAGTCTTGGTGGTCCAAGAACTTCAAGAATCTTGTTCAAGAAGCTCAAGAACTTCCCCAAATTATGTTGTGGTGTCCAAGGTTTGCAAGAACAACAACCAAACTCAAAAAATATAGGCAAAACAGAATTTCAGCAATGCTCAATAGAAAATTCCAGTAACTTGAACACGCAAAATAAGGTACGTGACTTTCTTCTTCTTTTTTTTGACTCTAACAATTCAAACACAACACTAACAGACTGAAGAATGAACTTTGGACAGAAAACACACGAAAATACTGAAATAATTCTAGAAAACAAATTTGGACAGCACACCAACAAAACAAAATTCGGACTTCACAAGAAAACCCCACAAAACCCTAATGACCTAGCAACGAAATTTAAGGGATAAAACGGACTCAAAACAATAACAAGGATATAACGTGATACCTCTTTAACTAACTCTGATTACCAACTAATACGAACGTCGCCAACTTGTGATGAAACCCATAAGAGACAAGTTCACAGGAGCTAGAGGAATCGGAGCACGCGAGGGGCTGGATGAACCTTGACCCATTAATCATGTGGCTAACGAACCTTGGTATAGGGTAGATGACGCCACAATCTAGTGTGATTCTAGATTGATAGGTATAACTTGAAAATCCTAGGGAATTAGTCTAAGATATTCAAGAGAAGGTCACAAGAAACCAATGAGGGAACTCTCAAGTTTAGTATTAATCGAAATCTGCCAAAAAATACAAATAACAGCCCTATTTATACTACTACTAGGCACAAGAAAATCAAGAGGAATTAAACTTCAAGTGAGGCCCAAAACCCTAGCTAATTCTCGGCCCAAACTAGCAAGGCTAATTCGAACATCCTCAAGCTCACAAACAAGCTCTTTATTCGGTCCTATGCTCAACATGAGCTCATTGATCTAGTCCAACAACTACTAATTAAATATTTAAACTCTAAATAACTACGCGATTAACCACACCACTCCAATGAGGGTCATGGCCTTCAAGCATGGCTCCCTTCATCGAGCAAGGCCTATATCAAGATGATTTGTCTTTCATCCTCATACGTAAGGCCTCCCAACTTGCGCTTAGACAGCTTGAATTAGAAGTTGGAGCGTCTCTTTCATTTTCTTGGCACGTGCTCATGTGGCGGGACCGAGGGGCACCATCACTTGATCTACTTGCATGGTTTGAACTGCACTTCCATTCGCATCAGTGCAGGCTTTTCTTGTAATTGAATCTGGATAGGTTCAATCACCAACTCATCTAGATGTTGAATCATTGAAGATAAAGTGGCCAAAGTATCAGCAAAATCATTTCGAACACATGGAATATGCCTGAACTCCAAATTTCTGAATTTGTTTGTCAAATCCAATAAATTGCAATGATATGGCAGAATCTTTGAATCTCAAGTTATCCATTCTTTGAGTGTTTGATGCACGAGCAGATCGGAATCACTGAATACTATTAAATCTTTGATCTCTATCTCCAACGCCATTTTTAGTCCAAAAATGCAAACTTCATAATCAGCCATATTGTTAGTGCAGAAAAAATCGCAGTTTAGCTGAACCGAGATAATGTTTTCCTTCAGGCGATACTAGAACAACTCCGATCCCAGTTCCGAAAGAATTTGAAGTACCATCAAAGAATAGTCTCCACTCAGGGCATTGTTCATTCATATCTTCCGTTGTACCAATAAACAGGACCTCCTCATCCGGAAAATAAGTGTGAAGCGGTTGATAATCATCTTCCCTTAGATTTTTAGCCAAATGATCTGCTATAACCTGCCCCTTGATTGCCTTTTGCGTGGTGAAGATGATATCGAATTCAGAAAGGATCATTTGCCATTTAGCCATACGTCCGGTCGGCATTGATTTTTCCAATAAGTATTTCAAAGGATCTGAACGAGAGATAAGATAGGTGGTGTGACTAAACAAATAATGCCTTAGTTTCTGAGCTACTCAGGCCAATGCACAGCAACTCCTTTCAAGAAATGAGTATTTTGCCTCATAAGATGTGAACTTCTTGCTAAGATAATAAATGGCTTGTTCTCTTTTCCTAGAATCATCATGTTGCCCCAAAACACATCCCACAGCCTCATCGAGAATAAACAGATACATAATCAAAGATCGGCCCGGCTTGGGTGGCACTAAGACCGGAGGATGCAACAAGTAATGCTTGATCTTATGAAAAACTTGCTGGCATTTTTCACTCCAATACAATGGCACATTCTTCAATAATTTAAACAAAGGCTCATATGTAGAAAGTCAATTGAGTAATGAACCTACCAATGAAATTAATCTTTCTCAAGAAACTCTTCACATCCTTTTGTGTATTTGGCACTGGCATCTCACGAATTGCTTTAATCTTTGTCGGATCTATCTCTATGCCTTTTTTACTGACAATGAACCCCAATAATTTTGCCGGCAGGAGCCCCAAAAGCGTACTTCGTAGGATTTAATTTCAAATTATATCTTCTCAATCTTTCAAATAACTTTTTCAAATCAACCAAATGATCCTCCACTTTCTTGGATTTGATTATGATGTCTCCATATAAACTTCCATCTCCTTATGAATCATATCGTGGAACAAAGTGGTCATGATCTTTTGATAAGTAGCTTCAGTATTTTTCAATCCGAATGGCATTATTCGGTAGCAAAATGTTCCCCATGGAATGATAAAAGCAGTTTTCTCTCTATCCTCTTCTGCCATTAGAATTTGATGGTATCCGGTGAAACAATCGCCAAAAGACTCGATCTCATGCCCTGCGGTGTTGTCCAAAAGGATATGTATATTTGGCAAGAAAAAATCATCCTTCGGACTAACCTTGTTCAAATCTCGGTAGTCAACACATACCCTCACTTCTCCACTTTTCTTCGGGACAAGGACTAGATTTGAAAGCCAAATAGGACAATGAAATACCATGATAATCCTGGCATTGAGTTGCTTCTCAATTTGCTCATTGATTTTGAGACTTATGTCCGATTTAAATTTGCGAGGCTTCTATTTCATCGGTGAAAAATTTGGATCCGTTGGCAATTTGCGAACCACTATATCTGTTGAAATGCCTATCATGTTATCATAGGACCAAGCAAACACATCTTTAAATATGGTCAACAATTCAATCATCTCTTTTTTCTGCTTCTTATTCAAATAAATACTAATTTTTATCTCCTTGACCTCGATTTCAGTGCCAATATTAATGATTTCAGTTTCTTTTAAATTCGATTTGGGTTTCTATTCATATTGTTTAAGATTCTTTAACAAAGACTCAGATTCTTCCTCGTTATCGCTCTCGTGTTGAATTTCTGATTCCATAATTTCGAATTCGTGAGAGATATCGAAATTACAATTATCAAATTCCAGAATAGTGATATCCAAAGGGTCAATGTGTTTTATTTTTGGTCATCTGAAAAAGAATGAGATAGATACAACAATGCATAAGTAAAACAATTGAAAAATGAACACTGTGCATTTTATTGAATTTCAAATAAAAGACAAAATGTCATAATACGCTACTTAACAAAAGATACGCTACTTAACATAAGACTTGTATTGAAAAGACATTTGATTCAAAACTATTTTCAAAACTAAAAGGCAAAAGATGAACAATGCAAATGATTTCTTTCATAACTCTCAACCAAAAGCAATCTCCTAGGTTTATCGAAATTCCATTCGGGAGGGAAGAAAATCAATGGTCCAATTCTTTATTGCTTCCCTAGAGACCTCTAAAAATTCTAAATTCTCTGACGGCTCACCCTCGTAAATAACCCCCACGAACAGTTTAGACAAACTGATATCCACCTCATCGATCGGGTCCAATTCAGATCTGATTACTTCCGATGGATGGGAAAAAGTGTAGTGCAATGGTGGGATACTATTGACAATTTGCTTTCCTTCTTTTTCCGCTCTCTTGTGATCCAGCATTTTTTTCTTATCCCTGGAAGTAGGTTGAAACTTTAGTCCAAAGGTATCCTTTTTTTTCTTGAGACTCTATTGGTTCTAGAATTCCCTGCAAGTTATGCTCGAGACCCTTGCCTATCTCGTATTCTCCTCGAATAATTTCTTTAGCCATCATAACGCTGGCTTCTGGCAAATTCATTCCCACCACTGACTTGTCTTTAGATACCCAACCTACTGAAACAATATCAGCCACATGGTGAGAAGAAACCAAAGCTTTTCTACTACCTTCCTCTTTTGGTCCGGAATTGACGATCATAGTGCAATCATCCTCTGCAAACACTGTGATTAATTGCTCATGTACCACAAACCTCAACATCTGATGGAGCGAAAATGGTATAGCACCCGAAATGTGAATCCAAGGTCGTCCAAGTAGAATATTATAAATATTTGAGAAATTCATGACTTGGCATATGACTTGGAATTGAGCAGGTCCTATTTCCAGTACTAAGTTCACTTCTCCAATTGATTCTCTTTTTGCACCATCAAATCCCCTCACCACAGTTGCAGACGACCGAAGTTTAGTTTCTTGAAATTCCAATTTAACCAAAGTATTCCATGGACAGATATTCAAAGCAGATCCATTGTGTATCAAAACTCTCGACAACAACTTCCCATTACAATAGATTGAGATATACAATGCCCTGTTATGTCCAATTCCTTCAGAAGTTAAATCTTCATCAGAAAAAGTCATCTGATTTGAAGCAAAAATATATTCGACTACATGGGTGAATTTGTTAATCGGAATATTCTTAAGCACTTGAGAGTCAGTTAACACCTTGAGTAGAGTTTCTCTATGAAGTTCTGAAATTAAGAATAGATTCAACATAGAAATTTGGGCGGACATTTTATCCAATTGCTCGATCACTTTATACTCACTTTTCTTCAACATCCTACGGAAATTGAATGCCTCTTCTTCAATCACAACTGGTCTTGTTAGCGCGGCATTTTCCTTTACTTTTGATGGCTAGTTAACTGCAGTTTCACTTATGATTCTTCCAGATCTAGTGACGGTGGCCACCTTCTTCTTTGGCACTTCTTCTCCTCCAATTAATAAAATAGGCTTACTATAGTTCCATGGGACTTCTTGTAGGTTAAGAACAGGTGCTTATTCAGGCAATTTGAGTACCACAAACTCTGAAAGCTCACATTCAAAAGGTATCACATCTAAAATAAAAGGATCAGCATTTTTCTTGACCCTAGGGCTCACTTTTCCAATATGAATGGCTCTCCAATGACCCCTATTATCCCAACTTCATCTACGATGTATTGAGTAGGTTCCTCGATCTCCTCGTCAATGGTAATAATTCCAACAGTATCCTTATGTGCAGGAAGAGGGTTCTTGCTAAAACTCGATCCTTGTTCATCTCTCCTTCTTAAAACTATGTCTCCGGCCTCAATCATGTCTTGAATTTTATGCTTAAGTGCCAACAATTGGCAGTAGAATGTCCAGGAGCTCCAGAATGATAAGCATAAAAAGATTGAGGATCATAACCAAGGGAAAATCCTCTAGGATAGATTTTAGGAGGTATCTTATCAATTTTTCCTGCGGCTTTGAGCTGTTCATATAACTGATCAATGGGCTGACTTAGATTGGTGAAAGTTCTGTATGGGGTTGGATTTTGGGTGTCATTGGTTTGATGATAGTTGTAGTTCTGGTTGGCTGGTGAAGCAGGTCTTGGATTATAAGGAAGGCGAGGTCTAGTTTGAAAATTAGGTGGAGAAATATAAAATGGTATTGTGGGTGTGTTTGGGTAATTTGGTTAAGGTCGAGAATGGTTAATAGTGGTATGATAAACAGGTCGAGGGCGTGGATGGTATGGGTAACGGAATGGATAGGTGGGATATTATTGGTATCTAGGTCGGGAAGAAAGGCCTTGGTCCCAAACAAATGCAGCTTCCCCCTCTTTCTTTTTGAACTGAGATTTCTTGCTATTGTTGTTTTGATTTTACAAAGTTTCTAATTGCGATTTCAAAGCTGACACATTAACAATCTTTCATGCTCTTATGAACTCATCATACTCCTCCAATTTGTTAATAATTGCTGCAAATGAGCATCCAGTCATGCGAAAAATTTTCTCAAAATATGGCGGGTCATGAGTTTTGATAAACGTACGAACAATTTCTTCTTCATTCATAGGAGGTTCCACCTTGGCAGCCAATTTCCTCCATCGCTTTGCATATGCCTTGTGAATCTCAGATGGCTTCCTTTTAGTACCCTCAAGTGTGGTCCTCGTCGGAGCAAACTCGCAATTATACTTATATTGTCTTACAAAAGTAGTTGACAAATCCAACCATGTTCTCATCTTTTCAGGCTTCAAATTAGAGTACCAATTCAGTGCATCACCTTCTAAGCTTACGGGAAACAATCGAACTGGCAAATTCTCGTCATCTACTGGCTTTTCTAATTTGTTTGCAAACATTCGGAGATGTGTCTTGGGACTGCCCGTTCCGTCATACTTGCTAAATTTGGGTATTTAAAAACCAACAAGAAGTTGCATATCAGGAAATAGGCACAATTCATTATAGTTCAAACCTCCTTGTTTGCTCAAGCCTTGGCTCTTCCTTATGAATTCGTCAAACTGATCCAACCTCTTTAATAGATTCTTGTCAATTGGCGCGGAGGATTCCCCTACTTCAACTTTTCCTTGTGCAGCGGTGTCGAGCGTGAATGGTTCTGCAATGGAATAATAATATGGTTCTTGAGATTCAAATGGCATGTTCAGATTAACAGGTGGGTAATTTTGAGAAACTTGAGTGTGATGATGATTGATTTGGATATTGGATGTATAAGTATGTGGTAGGCCAAATGTGGGATAAGTGAAAGATTTCTCAGGTGAATTTACGAAATGTGGAGCAAAAGGGGTTTGAGTATGAGGTATGGGTAGTGGTTGAGGTTCAGGTTAACTAGCAGGTAAGGGATCATGTTGGACACCGCTACTGCTACCAGCAACCAATTGATCAATAATGCGCCGTTGTGCGGTCATCTCCATGCTTAACTCATTGAATTTGGTTAACACTTCGCTCAGTTGAGCTCCCAGATTTGCAAGGTCGGCTGATGGTGTCGTTGCAAACCTATCGGATGATTCAGGATATGCACTCATGTTTATGCTATTTCTCGAAACTCGGCTACGCTATCGTGTAATGATGAGGCTTCTTTGTGTAGCTATATTTGCAATTTTCTGAAAATTTAGGAAGAATCTATTTGGATTCCCCTCTTTATTAATTGCTGACAAAAAGAAAGAAAAAGAAAAAGATGCGAGTTAGTAAAAATTAAAGCAATTCGGATGCATATCCTATTGAGAAACCCTTTTTATGCCAAGGGTAGGTCTAACATGATTCAACACCTTCCATATGACGCCCCACCTTCTCCTTAAGGCGAACCAAAGGGTATCGGCGAGACGTCTGCCCAACTCTCGCCAGGACTCGGTACAATTCTAATTCAAACTTAAAATTAAATAACCAATAATAAAAGTCGAACTGAAAAGGAGTCGCTTCCATACATAAGTATTCAATCTTACATTACAATTAGTCAAAATACATCAACTTCCCCAAAATATACAACTTTCAAAAGATGTCGAGTCCAATACATTCAAAACCCTAATCAAAAGACCATCAAGTCGGGTTTTTCGCAATTCCTTCCATTTCAACAACTGTTAAGGAAAACAAATCTAACGGGGTGAGCGAATACTCGTGAGACCAAGAAAATCATGCAAGCACGTAATTCAAGTAGCAATAAACTCATACGAGAAATAAAGCTATAACATTCGAGTAATTCACAAAATAATACAAAACATACTTGATAAGGATACGGGAGATCTCAGGAGTTAGGTTCCACTTGGTTTGCCGAGTCTTGATCATATACCTCCGCGTGATGACACTCCGTCATCCGGGGAGGTATTTTTAGTCCGTAGAACACCGTTTTACTTCACGAATCCCGTTCGCCGTTACACCTCCTGTTCCGGGCCCGCTCATCATTTAGAAGGCGATACTAATCGAGTATGCCAAGCGAGATCTCTCAAATAGATCAAGTTTTACGCATAATCTCATGGTTCACCAAGCTTCTCGACCAAGCCCATGCCGACTCAAGTTACAAGGTTAGCCTATGAGTTTGGGCGTCCCTCGAATACAAATATAACTATAAGTCGATGAGCAGCGCTCCATTCGACGATTCCAAATACGAATCACGAATACGAATCATAGCCATACGAATATAAGTCAATGAGACAACGCTCCAATCGACGGTTTCAAGTATAATGCACATAGCCAAATTTGAATATAATTTTCATTTGAAACAGAATGAGTGTGATAAAGTACACACTAGACTCAAAAATTCCAAATTCACATAATTGATGCAAAACAATTCACGTACTTAACCACATAACATGCACTTGACAATCACCAAGTCAAAACAAAAGTGATTGAGAAAGTCTTTAACGATCCGTTTCGGGATTCTCTTCGAGACCTTCTTGATCGCCTGAAGAAAAACGACCAACAATCACTCTCACATATTCACAAATTCCTTATCAAACAAAGAAGAACGCACACTTGCTTTAAAATTCAAGTCAATGTCTTTATAAGAGTTTCACTTTATCGAAAGTCAAGATTCAAAAGTGAGAATTTTAAAGTTACTAAGGAAACTCATATCCTCCATGAAATCGGGTTCAAAACGCTATATCAATATCAAGATAAGAAGTCAAGTTCCCAAAATTTCATTTTCTAAGAAATCGGCAAATTTCAACTTTGCGCGTCAAATTTAGAAAAATCAGATCTTGCACTCAGTAGGTCCAAAATTGAAAAAATTAGTACCATTGGAAACTAGATCTAAAGTACTAAAATTCCCTAGAAGATACTTTTACAAGATTCTAAACGGAAGTCGTTCAAATTTCAGCTCAAAGTGGCTGATTTGAGCATACAAGACAGTTTTGGTCATGTTTTTCGGCAAACTTTGAAAATTCGGCAAAATTCACAGAAAGTGAACTAGCCTCTAAAATTCATAGCACAACAAGAGCTCCAAACAGGGTTTTGAACAAAATAAACGGAACTAAATTCGGAGTTTTGAGTATCAAGATATAGCAGTTCAAAGTCGGTAAATTTTCACTACTAAACAGTGAAATTTCCAGATTTAAAAGTAAACTTTGGCACATCATTTGAGTATCGAAATGGTCTTAGAATAACACTAAATTTGGTACAATTAAACTTCCATATGAGGACTACTCCTCTATCAAATTTCACGTAAAAACCCGTTCGGGAAGGTAGTTATCAAAACTAACAAAGTTCAAGAAATTTCCAAAGCAAATCTGTCTTCTTGCTTTCTTTTCCTTTTCAAACACTTTGCACCATGAAATCAGTTCCATTTTGGTTCATTTGTGAAACCAAGGTCCAAGAAACATTTCATAGCAATTTATAGTTGGTTGACATCAAAATTTAAAAGTAAAACATTTCACAAACAACTAAACCAGTCGGCCAGCAAAAAGAAGGGTTTTCCAGCTTTGCCGCAGTTTGGAAATTGAACCATATTTCACTCAATACAACTTGGAATTGAGAATGGTTTGTGGTGTTGGAAACTAGAATCATAAGGCTACATTTTCATCAGAACAAATAGTTTTCAAAATCAATTCATAAGTGAGAGAAAATAGAGCCACAAAATACAGCTTCTACCTTTCTCTCGGATAGACCATCAGAACAGGACATCAACTTTTCCGAATCACTACGGCTCTCAAATTTTGCTCAACCAATTCAAATTATTTTTAGTAGAAACTTTCCACACACAATATACCACATATATACATCAGTTTCACAGTCATTTGAGCATCAAAAAATTCGAAATATAGGCAAGGTAAAAACAGGACATATTCGGCCATCATCCAAGCGCAATCTTCCTTCAATTTTTCCGTCGTTTCTCACCATAATCTTTTCATCTACACACATAACAATCATATTCAAGCAATTACACCTCAAGCCCTCTACCTAGAGGTCACCACAAGACCGCTAGCCCAATATTTAAAACAGGACAGATTACACCTCAAGTCCGCTAGCCTAATCCATGTGTAGGGTTCAAACCCTTTGCGAATAAAGCTCCAATCTTGTAGAAAATGGAAAGGTTCAAGGTTGATGAATACTAACTCTTAGTTTTGTGAAGAAACCAAAAATTTTGACCGAAAATCTCCCAAGAAAACCCGCAAGAAGGTGTCTTCCTCCAAGTTTAAGTGAATCTTCAAGTGGTTTCGAAGTTGGTTGCACTTTGAGAGGTGAAATGGAAGCAAAAATTGAAGTGAAATGGAGAGAGCTTTTCTTCTTCTTCTCCTTGAGGTTCAGCCGGCTATGGAGGTGAGGAGAGAGAGAGTGTTTGATGAATGAAGCTTCTCTGGGACGCTTAAGTGATTTGTGGTTAAAATTTGTGCAAAAGTCAACTAGGAATAGTACGTGCGCGCGGGTACCGTACCACCGTTTTCTCTCTCGGTTGCTTCACTTGTGCACTAAACCTCCAAATGTAATTCTTTTAACACTATAATTATTCACTATTAGTAGTCTATAATAAATTTCTTAAATCTCCACTTAGTCGAATCAACGTGAAATACGCGAATCTCCGATTCATGCACGATAAGGCAGAAATTTGAACTCACTCACCTCTAATCCCTCAATTAACTTTTCTTAGTCTACTATTGATCATTCTTAATTCTCCAAGATTATTGCACTCTCGAATCAAATATTATCTCGAAAAGCGTGTACTTGCTATTTTTCGCTAAACGAGCGTCCGAAAAATTAAATTTGCTAACGGGACGTTTAAAAAATATAAGTAAGGCATTGTTCCATGTAAATGGATGTAAAATGGCTGAAATAAATTATTCGGACAAAACGGGTAAATAAATATTTAAATAAACCAGTAAAATAAGATAAAAATAAGAAAATTTTCGGGTCCTCACATTCCAAATTTCGAATTTTATAAACATTATTTACATCATTCCTCGGAGACGGTCTCGTACAAAATCATTAAACTTTTTCAACCTATCTATTACAACATTTTTGGATTCTCTGGTATAGGGATTCCTCATGTGTTCCACTTGATCGTATAGTTTCCCACATTTTCTCTTCAATTCTTAGTGTTTCTCTCGCATCTTTTCACATGCCCCCTTATGTTTCTCTACCATCTCTTTGCTAGTTTTGACGGACTCTTTTAGTTGTAAATTTTCTCTGTCTTTAGCTTCAATAATGGCCATCAATCTCTTGACCTCCTCGGATGGTTCGTCTTGTGATTCTTGCGTACCCAAACCCTTAAGCCAATCCTCATAATGCGGAGTTACTAAACCCTTTTGCTTGAGTTCCGGAATGTACTTGATGTGCTCGTCGTCGAACAATGTCCCCCAGGTCTCAATGATAGGAATCTTCATCGGAATTTCACTTGGACACATCCTTTTGTCAAAAACAATGGTGAATTCGATTAAATCAAATGTATACAGCAATTCTTGAATGCGGCCCAACTGTCGGAGAAATCTCTTCGAAGTATAAGCCATGATACCGTGGGTGCCTAGCAATGGAATGAACTCTGATGCTTTGGTGCGAAGTATGGGTTTAACACAATTAGTCCAATCTAAAACTCATCTAACATTCTGATCAGGCAAGTTTTTTAAGAAATCCACATACTCGGATGCATTACTCAGCAAACCATTTCCATTAACCCTCTTGTGATGCGTGACTATCCAATTATGCCCAGACATTGGCAGACTATCAGGAATAGGCGATCGTCTCATAAAGTGCTCCATAGCCCGCATGTGCAGAACTGAATTTGATCCATGAAAGACTTTTCCACTCCTTTGGCAAGTAGTGCAAGCTACAAAGATATTGGCTAAGATAGTTGGAACAATAAAGCATTGCCTATCTTTTATCCCTAGAAACAAATCAAACATGACTTTGGTGAGTTTAAAATCTATCTTCTTGTCTTTTCTCAGGAAAAGGTAAGTCCGGCCATAACCAATTCATATATCCACAGTTTTTTACGCTCCCACATTGCCTCGGACGTAAATGAAAAATCTCCTAGGTGCCTCTCGAACCCATTTCTCAATGCAAATCGGTCGAATAGGAACTTCACATCTATGCTTTGGTTAAACCCTTGTATTACGGATTTCTTTAACCCAATGAAATGGCAGAAATCGGCCTTGTTAGATACAAACGGAAATATTACAGTGGTACCATGAATTGGTAAATTAAGAAGGCCAGATACCTCCTCAATTGTCACGGTTATTTCCTTCTTGCTTAGTCTAAATATGGAGCAAATAGGGTCTCACAAATGTATCAAAGCCTCTACCAAGTAGCCATTTGATTTGATATCCTTAAAATATCTGATTAATCCTAAGTGAGAGGCTACTTGGTTAATTTCACTAGGTGAAAGCAATGCGGACCACCTCTGCACCTCAATCGGTGCTACTAACATTTGTTGGACTCGTCGAGGGCGTTCCATCTAGAGACAAGAAATTGGTATCAAGTACCTTACCTATAGATCCCACTTTTCCGGTTAAACTGGAATTTAAACGTGAAAATCTCAAAAGAGGGTTAAATACCCATGGGAATATAGGGTTAGCTTATTCTTAATATGGGATTCTCTAAATGGCATTCCTTCTAAAGTTTATGTATGATGCCAATTTATCAAAACAATTGAATATGCAATTTGAAATGAAAACATGACCTAAAGGGACCCTTGGTATGTCAGGGTGGGCCTAAAATGATGTGCAATGTTATGGCATTTGTAGACACCAAATTTTGAAATAATTTGTATGCTTCGTTTTAGTGATAATTCTTATCTGTTGATTTTTGTTAATTTCATGATTTTGTTTTAGAAAGTTCGCATTTTAGTTCATTATTGTTTGTTTAGCCCTTTTAGGTGTCATTTTATTTTAGTTTTATTCATTTTTTAGTTTTTAGTTGTTTTTAGTTAGTTTTTATTCTTTTAAGTTTTAGCGTAGAATTGTTAGGAAAAAAGAGAAAAAAGAAGGAAAATATTCAAGAAGTATGCTGAGTTGTTTGATACAATGTTTTCTTACAGAAAAAGGAAAAAAAGGAAAAAAGAGAAATAAAGGAAAAGAAAGGAAAAAGGAAAAGAAAAACATGGTTTAGTGCATATTAGCTTATTTTGGAAAAAAAATGAAAAGTTTGAAAATTGAAGGAAAAGCTTTTTAGTGTAATAGAAATTATTACTTTTTGATACGTTTTAACTATTTTCAAAGAAAAGAAAAATTTCAAAAAAATATTAATTTAGGGGAAAGTTGGTTTTATTTCAGGTTACAAGCATTTTGTGATTGCATTTTATTTTTGTTTCTATTATTGTTATTATTTATATTTTATCATTTTTGCACTATTTAAAAAAAAAAAAAATTGATACGCGACTTGCAAGCTGCGTTTTTCGCAGCTTGCAAGAGAGGACCGAGCGGCTCCTTTAGCTGCAATTTCAGGAAAGATGTGTAGGGGCTTAGGTATGATACCCCATATAAATAGAAAAGAAAGAGGGGAGCCGCAGGGGGGAGATCAGAGTTGACGGCCAAAGGAAAAACAAAGACAAAACAGCTATGGGGGGATTGAAAAAACGGAAGGACGAAGAGTGTTGAGAAAGAGTGAAAGAGAGCGACCGAGAGAGAGAGGAGACGGGGTGATGGCCGAGGAATCTGGAGAGAAAAGTGAGAAAAACCAAGAGGTTCTAGGGAGAGCTTGAGGGATTTTGGTCCAAGCCAAACCAAAGTAAAGAACCACCAAGCATCGAAGGTCTCGGCGATGGGTTGCTGATGCCGCTGCTGCCATCAGAATCCACCACCACCATCTGCAAACCTTCACCGCGAAAGGCTTGAAAGAAGGCATTCTGAAACTGCACAGAAAGGAGCCCATGAGTGAGTTCAAGTTGCTGGTTTCATAGCTTTCTCTCGTTGGCATGTTTGAAGCGTCAGAGGCTGGGGTAAGTTGCATGAAATGTTTCGGTTGTCAAAGTTTCTGATTTGCATCCTTGAAGATCTTGTTGCTTGGGTTAAGATTGTGTTGGGCTGGGATAATGTGCATAAAAATCTGTTACAATAACTTCGAAGCTCTCGATATGTTTCAGCAGCCGTGCGGACAGATTTTTTTCCTTTCTCCTTTGAGTTGCTGAAGTTTTTGGTTTGTTTAACTTTGAGACTGGTTTGCTTATCTCTGGGTTGCATTTGTCTTTCCCTTTGTTTTGTCTCTAGTTGGGTGCAATGGGGTGCGTAATGGGAATGATGTTCTTTGCAAAAGAAATTTCTTTTCCAGACCAGAAACTTGCAAGGAAGTTTGTGACTTTGATGTTCCTTGAACCCAGTTCAAAGCCACCCGTCTTTGTTTTGCGGTCTGGATGCATTTAGCTATTTCATTACAATGCATTTGATTGTGCACAGACTACTTTGATCATGATAAAATGCATAATGCTAATCTGGTTTGCTTGATGAAATGGAAAGGCCGCGGCTGGGTAAAAATTGCAGAAAAACTTGCGGCACTTTGTCTCTTTCTCTCTATTGTTGTTTTTGCTGTTTACGTTCATTTTGTTGGTCAGCTTCATTTTTCTGTTTTCGATCCTGCTACGAAGTTGCGTGTTTAGTTGATGTTGGATAGGTAGAATTCTGGTTCCTTGTTGAATCTGTTTGCATGATAACTGGAAATTCTGGACAAGTCGCGGCTGAAAATTGCAGCAAAGCTTCTGGTTTTCCAGATTTGCATGATAGCTTTCTTAAGTTTTTTTCTTGTTTGGGCTTGCGGTTTTAGGAAGTTGTTGTTTAATCTAAAGCCTTCGATGCTTGGTTAAAAATCCTGATTCATTATCGATTGTCGAAAGCTTCCTAGCTTTGCAGAAATTCTTGCGGCACTCTGTCTTGTTGTTTTTCTTTATCTTGGGCGGTCATCAACTCAGATTTGCCATCTTAATCTTGCAAACAAAATTTCATGTTTTGATTTGGGTCGATAATTTCTGGTTTGATGAACTTGGTTGGATGTAGTTGTTGCTGGATATTGCCGAAGCTTTGGAAATAAAATGGAGCAGCCTTTGTTTTTTTTAGTTGCAGAATTCTAAGCTTCTACGTATGCATGCATGAAAAACCAAAAGAAGCATTTGCATTTTACCTCTCAAATCTTCCATAATGCTGATTTGGCCCAAGTATATTGCAAAACCCATCAAAGTGATCCCTCAATCTTTCTTTTCTTCTTCAATTTAATCCTAGTTTTATGAATCATTAGTTGTGTAATTGCTTAATTGTTCTCAATGGGTCAAATTCATGTAATTAATGATCAATTTGAGATGCTTTGCCCCCTCATTTTCCCTCTCCCTTCCAATTAGATCCTAAGGTGGGTGCAAGTTGAGTCGTTATTTGGCTTTTTATTGTTTTTGGGACCTTTGAAGCTCTGGAATGATTCATTTGGCCTTGATTGTGTTTGATTCATTTGGCCTTGATTGTGTTTGATTAGTGGTTGCTTTCGGGTTTTAAAGATGCAAGTTGAACCACTCTTTGACCCTTGTTTACTTTTGAATCCCTTTAGGCCATTCGATTTGGCACTCCATTTTTTAGATTCTTGAGATCTTTTTACTCGAGACCGAGTTTTGCCTGCACATGCATGGTCTATTCCATATTTAATTTCCGTTTTCGTGCTTAATTTCCATTTTGTTGTGTTTAATGGTTGTTTCATGTGATTATTTGATAATTTCAGTGGTACCTTGACCTTTTTATTATTTTGGAGGGTAAATTAGTAAGTTCACCTCATTAGGGCGTCAATTCAAGGGAGGTACACTCTATCCCTCATTTGCACTTCATTTGACCCTACGTGCTCCTATGTGTTATGTGAATATGCATGTCTATTTCGCTTTCCTTGCCTTCCTTAATTCCTTGCGTTTATTTCATTCACTTTTTACTTTTATTTAAGTT